>NC_064638.1:1040228311-1040532550 GCF_023864345.2 Schistocerca serialis cubense | reverse complement strand
CACACTTTAGTAACAATAGAGGTGTTTCACAACAACAACATCAAAACCAGCCGGTTAGCATACCTAACCAACAATGTAATGCACAAGGTCAACCAGGCTTTAATGTTCCGCCGCGTGCACGTATAGTCCCAGATCCAACAAATAGTAACGCATAGCAGCAAGGAAACAACTATGTACAGAGAAGACAGTATTTCAATTCCTATCGCAATGCACCGTATAGGAATGACTATCACGACAGACGTAGAAACGATGAGCACAATTATCAGCATACATATAATAACAGTCGGTCTTACCAACAGCAAAATCATTCGCAAGAACATATTCTCATGAATGAACCCGACAGTAGGTACCATCCAGAACGTAATACGTCTGGAAGAAGTAATAGAACTGTTCAAATAGTAGAAATGCCACAACATCCTCCTGATAATAATTACACGTCAGATAGAATCTGACTAGATACTGTACAAGCCGCATCTTCCAGTAATACATGCACTACTTTAGACACACAGAATGTTATTCACGAAAATGTTATTACTTTTGACGACATCCGAGACACTCTTTTGCAGGAAAGACCATTTGTTCAAAAAATCATTTCACATCCTGTCATCGAAGTTAAAATTGGTTCATCGAAATTTTCAGCAGTAATCGATTCCGGATCACCTATGTCAGTAATAAATGAAGAAACTTTCGACGAGTGCAACAAAGAGAATACTTATCCCACATTACCTTTAGGCAAGACGAAAGTAAAAGGAGCAGTATCGAGTAAAGGAGTAGACGTTAAATTACAGACCCATTTATCATTTTGTATTGGAGGTCATACTTTCCACTCAAATTTTTGGATTGTTCCTTTATTGACAACAGACGTTATTTTAGGTACTAATTTTCTCGTACAACAGGACGCAGTGGTTGATTTTCAAAATTCTTATTTAATGTTAAAGGATGAAAATGTACAATTGGCTTTAGAATTTCAGCACTGATTATCTGCGGAAGAGCAAACAATTAACCGCACAGAGGTCATTTCCGTATCTCGTAACATAGACTGTAATCCCACATTGTTCACGGATACGTACGTACATAACTATAATACTCCAGACGAAGCTGATTACGACGTAATGCAAATGATTTCTGATAAAGTTAAAGAGAGCAGTGCAAATACAGACGACGAACGCACGCAGTTACACAAAATTCTTTTACAGCAAGCTCCAGTTTTTGACAATGTTCCTGGTACTATGTCCGGCTTTATGTATGAATTTCAAGTCAAACAGCACGACACATTTAAAGCTAAGCATTATCCTATTCCATATATTCATAGAGAACAAGTTCAAAAAGAGTTGCAGGATATGCTTGACCAAGGAATTATAGAACCGGCAGTTAGTCCGTACATAAACCCGCTACATATTGTTAAGAAAAAGATGGCTCACTTCGCCTTGTACTTGATTCACGTCACATTAATGACATTATTATTAATGAAACAGATCGACCACAGACACTAGAGGAACTTCTACAGAAATTTCATGGTACGGCTATTTATTCTACACTAGATTTGAAATCGGGATTTTGGCAAATACAGCTTCATCCGAATTGCAGAAAGTACACAGCTTTTCTTTGTTTTGGCGACTGTTATCAATTTTGCAAATTACCATTCGGCTTAACTATTTCTTCAGCAGCTTTTATTCGCGGTTTGAACACAATACTTCCGACAGAACTTAATGACAGAATTACGACGTACGTAGACGATATTCTTATTGCAGAAGCTAACTGGGCTGAACACAATATGATTTTAGAACGACTGTTACAAATTTTTCATGCACAAGGACTCACCGTTAACCTCAGTAAATCGCACTTTGGCAAAACTTCTATAAAATTTGTTGGACACGTAATTTCAGCAGAAGGTATTGCACCTGATCCGGAAAAACTTCAAGCTCTACGTGACATTACTGTTCCTACGACGAAGAAACAACTACGCAGTTTTTTGGGGTTAATTAACTTTTTTCGTAAATTTATTCATCACTCTGCTTTAGACACACCTAGATTATGCCAATTGACAGGCAAAAACAGTATTTGGTCTTGGGATAAGCAAGCACATTCTGAATTCATGAACCTGAAACATGCTCTGTTGAATGCACCACTTTTATCGCACCCAGACCTTACCAGAAATTTTTCCATTTCCACCGACAGTTCCAACACCGCTTTAGGCGTACACATTTTCCAGGAAATTGAAGAAGATGGTTCAACAGTAATTAAAAACATCGCATTTGCAAGCCGCATTCTGTCACCTGCTGAGCGAAATTATTCTGTTACAGAACTTGAAACATTATGTGATGTTTGAGCTTTTACGAGATTTCAGCACTTTCTTTATGGCAGACACACCACCGTTTACACAGACCACAGAGCGATACTATTTTTACTTTCGGCTAAATTCACTCACGACAGATTAAGCAGATGGAAACTTTATTTACAAGAATTTAATTTTACAATAGTTCACATTCCCGGCACACAAAATGTTATAGCAGACGCACTATCCCGTTCTCTCAGCAACAATCAGCATGACATCGCAACCAACTTCTGCAAAGCAAATTTCAGTGTCATTTACATTCAGCAAGTTGCATTTGAAAATTTTATTTCGTCGTCATTACAGGATATAGCACAAGAGCAAAATAAAGACAACGTGTGGAAAGAAATTAAACACCTCTGGCAAGATAAGAATAATGTTACGATTAGGAACCACTACATTGTACGCAATGACATTCTGTTTCGCCGCTCTCATCCAGACAGCAACAATTGGTTATTATGCGTTCCTGACGAACTGGTTAACAAATTAATCTGGTACACTCATTTAAGTTACGCACATTACGGAGCAAGAAAATGTTTTCTTATACTGAGACAGAACTGTTATTTTACCAACATGGAGAAACGTATACGACGAGTTTTAGCATCATGTAAAATTTGCCAGAAAGCTAAGTCAGACACCACTTCACATATTCCTCCTTTATATCCCATTGTACCTGTTAAATTAAGACACATGGCCGCTGTAGACATTTTTGGTCCGATTCCGAGGACTAATAGAGGCTTTTGCTACATCTTTGTCGCTGTTGAACTCACTTCAAAATTTGTTACTTTCACTCCGTTACGCAAAGCTACAGCTAAAACTGTTTCGAAAGCATTTGTTATACATTTTCTATCTCATGTAGGGCATGTGTTGAAAGTAATTTCTGACAATGGATCACAATTTCGTTCTGCTACATGGACACGTGTGTTACGAGCTAGAAACATTTCTCCGATCTATATATCTAAGTATCATGCTTCTTCGAACCCTTGTGAAAGATTAATGAAAGAAATTGGTAAGCTGTGTAGAATATACTGCCACAAAAGACATATTGATTGGGACACACACATATTCTCATTCCAAGATGTAATTAATTCGATTCCAAATGAATCCACTATGCTATCTCCATCTGTTATACTGAAAAATGTTGAACCACCAAACAAAATCACAGAATTAGTAAACTTCCCTACAAGTCGTCGCCTACGACACCATGAAATAATTAACATTGCACTGAACAACATCAAACGTGCCGCAGAGCGCCGGAGAAGACAGCAAAAACAGTTTTGTACACGCCGAGACTTTCACGTTGGACAGAAGATATTAGTACGTACACACTATTTATCCAGCAGAATAAAAGGTAAGTGCAGTAAATTTGAACTTCTATACGCAGGTCCATATCGGATTCGCAGCATCCCTCACCCCAATGTTGTACACGTCGAAACTTTGAGAACCAGAAAATCGAAAGGCAATCACCATATCTCAAACATTAAACCGTTTATTGAATGAAACCACTTTATGATGTAACATGCTATGATGCCATTTACTAATCTTTATGACCACTTATGCAATTATATTCACATGACTAATTACTGATGATTATCGTCTTTTTCTTGGCAAGTGCCCGGCAAGGTAAGGTTAGCAGGTCGCTTTTCTTGTCGTTACATATCAGACCGTGCATATTTTCCAGATGAATTTACACATCTTATGAGCACTTATGCAATTATAATTACATAGTTAACTACTGATGATTATCGTATTTTTCTTGGCAAGTGCCCGGCAAGGTAAGGTTAGCAGGTCGCTTTTCTTGTTATATATCAGACTGTGCACATTTTTTTTTTTTCCAGAGACACTTACGTATTTTATGAATAATTATGCAATGTTATCTAATGACATGTTAATTTCATTACATTTTTTCTCCATTAAAGGCTTTAATTATCGCCTCTATTAACTACACTACATACAAGCTGAACACAACGAACATCACATTTTTTCTTTCTTGTATATATACGATTATTTCATGTTTTGTTCGTATGCATTATGAAATGGTGAAGGTATAACACACACCAGTTGACTTTGACATTTTTTGCCCTATGATATCTCAACATCGTGACTGTTTTACATTTTTCTTTTTGCTGCTGCATTGTGATATTCTCTGTACATTTTTGCCTTTGAACACTGTCTATGCCTTTGACATATTACGTTTTCTGTCATTTTATGCTGTATGCTTAATTATGTCACCATAAACCAGTCATTATTTAGTGGGTATATGATTTAAATGCAAGACATTAATCTTTGTTCATCAATTTCAGAAAGAAATGATGCGTAAAGGAATGGGAATTTCACCTTCGAAGTGATCGAAAGAAGATGCAAACCTAGTGAGGAAGAGTAAATGGATCAGAATTAACAAGCATTAACAAGAATATACTATACACATCGTAGAATAGCAGTCTTAACTAATTTTTTCTTTCAGAATACAAGGTGATTGATGCAAGCTGTCAGACAGAACTACACATCTTAGTTTTAAGTGATGAAATATGCTAGAGATAAGGAATAGTTGTGTAATGAGTAATGAAGTAATTTTTTTTGCATATGATAATGAATGCTGATGAATAATGATGAAGAATATGCTACTATGAATAATGAAGTTTTTCTTTACAGGTGATGGTGATAATGGAGTTATGATGATATGGATAATGAAGTTTTCTTTGCAGATGAGGATAATGTTGAAGTTATATTTATGCTATGTAGTTATTTAAGTATTTGTTGCAGTTCGTTTTGACAGCAGGTGTTATATTGCATAGTATAATGACTGAAGGTTTTGGAAAGGACAGCTATGGAACACATTTTTTATACACATTTCACTACCTGTTAATTCGAAGTTCACTACTATTCAGCATAAAATGCATTTCTCTTTTCAGCTTAATAATCCGTTTTTATACATTTTTTGCAGGAGACATTATTTATGAGATTACTGTGCTATAAACAGTTGTTCATTAAATCTATGAATGTGATTACATATACTCTACTTGTTTCATAATCTTGCCACAGCTGACTTATGACATATGACGTTACACATCTTCATTTATACCAACAAACCAGAAACAAATTTTTTTCTTCTTGCTTTCCCCTATAATTACCCTAAGCAATGCATTGCTAACAAAAAAATGTATTACCAGTCCCAAATATGTTACTAGTTTAAGAGAATTCTGAATAATACTGATCAGCTCTGAATAGTATGTCACTTCAGTAATGACTTCTTAATGATACAAAAAAAATATATAAAATAATGCTTTGTAACTGGCTAATAACTGCCACTGTTTATTGTAATCAGACTACTTATAATGCCCATGATTATTAATGCTATGACTGTAATTAACTGATTTTTAAAATTGACTTCTTAATGATCTGAATAATACTGAATGATGAACAATGTTTTATACGATTCAATACTTGCTGGCCACTGAGTGCTAATAATTAATCTCACTAAATGAATTATGTTATTAATTATGCCATTAATTAGCTCCTGTTTTCAAGATGATTTTTCATGTTCTATAACTGGCCACTGAGTGCCAATAATTAATGTCACTAAATGAATTATGTTATTAATTATGCCATTAATTAGCTCCTGTTTTCAATGATAACTTTTCATGTTTTGGTACCTGGCCAATGAGTGCCAATAATTTGTATAACTCAATGTATTATGTTAATGCTAGGCCAATAATTGACTCTTTTTTTTCAATGAAGACTTCTGATGAACATTATTCTGTCATACTAAATATGCTTTGTAACTGGCCAAAGACTGCCGCTGTTTATTGTAATACGATTACCCGTGATGCCAATAATTTAATTTTATGAACATTATTCTGTAATACTACATACTTGGTACAGAAATGTTCAATAACTGGGCTATGAATGCCGCAAACTACTACTGTAATTCTCAATGAAGCCTATTATGTGACTTAATGTCCTTCACCTTATGAGCTAACTACCCTGAATTACTGCAATATCTATTTGTCCTGTCCATCCTCAAGATCATGGAGCACTATATTTGGTTTTTGCACTAATTCTACGTTGGTGTGCCTTGTAAGAGCGTGGTGTAGACACGACATTCTGTCCACCACCGTGAGGGATGAAGACGTTATTATGGTCCCACTGTTTGGTGTACCTGATGTACTGCCTAAATGATAATAGGAAATATTACTACGACATTTCAGTGTCTTGGATACGCTGATAAATACTTCTGGGAAAAGAACTGCAAATTGTCTCACTTGGTGTTGCACTTCTGTGGAAAGATATGGACTTTTAGTGCAGCTTCGTGCAACCTAAGTGCTACAACCATGATGCAATCCTTCCTATTCCTTCCCTAATTCTTGTAAAACGAAAAAGTCATATACAGTGCGTGTGTATTTTTTTGCCGTTTATTAATACATTTTGTGATTTGCTGATATATTCTCAACTTCACTTCATGTACACTCATGTCAGTTGACAAAATGATTTTTTTTCCTTTGCGTTTATTTGTTATGAAAATGTTCAAAAGTTTTTCAGTGCATGTGCACTTATGTTATGTGTTAATATGTTTTCTACTGAACTGCAGTGCCTGTGCACTTTTCTCATTTTTCAATATGATTTGTATTCGTTCTGTATACCTTTTATGATTTCCTGATATGTTCATTACTTCAGTGCGTATACACTTATGTCATTTGTTACTCATTGTATATACATTTCGTCATTTGCTGATATGTTCTCAACTGCAGTGCATGTGCACTCATGTCACTTGTCAACATGATTTTTTGCCATTCTGTTTATTTGTTCTGAAAATGCTAAAGAATTTTTTCAGTGCGTGTGCACTTTGTTATCTGTCAAATAATTTGTATATACAGTTTTCTGATTTGCTACTATGTTTTGTACTCACATTTTGTCTTTGTCTGAAATGTTTTGTACTCGGTGCATGTGCACAACATTTAATTCATGTACTACATCTAAATATTCTGTAAATTGTAGAAGTTGATTAATTACAGAAAAAATTTTGCCGCGCTTGGCAAGTCCAAATGACTCACCATCGCTGCGAAATTTTTGCCCCCCCATTGGAGGGTTATGAAACACGTATGTTGTGTGGCGGCGATGGCGAGGCATTGCAGAGTCTCTGACCAGAGAGCTATTTGTCATTCCTAGTCTGCGCTAGACCACGCGAGTGTTGCGAGCAGTAGTCTGTGGGTACTCTGTCGGTAGCAGTAGGCCAGTGCAGTCTGTGGGCAGTCTGTTAGCAGTTTCAATGAGGTAAGAAATTAATTCTGATTTTTTGCACAGGGGCAAAGACCGACATTTCGGTCTAATTTAGTTTTCATTGTCACTGAAGTTTCATTAGCATTGAATCTTTTATTATTTTTGTGGGAGCTTACATCTTGAGTCAGATTGCGATTTTTCACATTTAATTGTCTTTGTCCATAGATTTCATTGCAGGGAGGTTGCACTTGGCTCCCATTTATTATTTATCAAGTCTTTAAAATTTCGGTGGGGAGGTTACAATGTACTGAAAGCGCTAGAAAGGAACCACTAAAGGAAACATTATAGGTGATAAATAAGTATGTTAAAAATGAGTTTTAAAAATTTGGCCACCAGAAGTTGAAGAAGTGATCATAAAAAAGTAAATGACATTTATAAAGACCCACGTGAAAATACCACGAACAACCATAACGTACATACAGAAAAAAGACTTAACTGGATCGGCCAACAATAAGCCATGAAGTGCTGTATTATCAACTTAACAGATAATTATCGTTCATGAATGTGCAGATGCTAATGTGTAACACACTACAAAGAATGGGGTGGTGTTCATTTTTATAATGCCAAAAGACAGGAATGCTGAGTCATTTTCTTGAAAGTTTGATTTGATGAAAGAATTTTGACTAACGAAGAAATTTTAATAGAAAATATAAGGGTTCTAGAATAGACGTTTACACCAATGGAAGCCACAAAAGATCAGAAAGCAGCCGCTTTACTTGTCTGGTGCGTTATATAATAGACTGTTTGAAATATGCATTGAAAGCAGATGATTAGAAAAAAATGGAGTAAATCAAATGTAATATCGATATACCATAAATGTGAAAAAATGATTTAGTAAAAACAAAGGAACAAGTTTTCCGAAGGCTTCCAACAGTAATTTAATGTGTCAGTATTCCAGACAGTAGAATATAATAGCCTCATATATACTTTTAGAATACCAAATGTGCTGAGTATAGAACGAAAATATTAACACATTATATTATTTTATAACATTACATTAAATACAATACAATATTTTATGCAAAACTCCTCCTAAAACTAGAATTTTTTTTAAATTATGGTATACTCTACCGGTAAACGAATTTAATCATCTTGAGTGTGAATAGCAATAAGCGGTATCACGACATAAAAAAATGCATAAATTAGGCCTGACACGCGCAAAAGGATGTAGAAAAAATATAGAGCTACGTCCAATTACTGTTCTGCCACCATGTCCAGGCAGATTAAATTTAGAAGAAAACATAAAGACGAAATGAACATTGGCAGAGAATGAACAAATGTTTAATCCTAATGGAGAAAGATATATTGACCGACCAGGAAAGTGGTGGTGACTATTACAAACGATACATTGTCTAAAAATGCAGTGAAGAAGCATATAAAATCGGGGAAGTAAATATCCTCTAAATCACAAGTAGTGAATTCTGGTGTGATTCCAGTGTAACGTTGTTGCTTAATTTGTTCTGAAAGCGGTGCTGATAGACAATAAAAGCGGGTTAAAAGCTGTGCGTTGTCTGGGGAAGTTAACCTTGCATTACTGTGCAACTGTTCCACCAGGTATCCAGTCTAGCTTACCAAATTCCCAACCAGACTAACATCAATTATAATCTTTTAATAGTCATACGACAACTGGTGATTATATATATATATATATATATATATATATATATATATATAAGAAAAAATCCGTTTACATTTGGAAATTTATATTAACATTGATCATTGAAATTTCAGCATATTAAACTTGAGTCATAACTAAGCTGGTGCCTTATTTACGACTGTGAAAATGTGAGTTTGTAATCTTATGGAACACATCAAATAGGGAGCCAAGATTGGGAGACTACATACAACACTGCATTCATAAAATAACACACGAAGAACGTTGAATCATATCCAAGAGGAAATTAACCGCAACCAACTGATTCAATTTTCACCCAAAGAAGTTACGTTCGTAGCACAATCCTGTCTGTCACGAAATTACCACACACTGGTATACTAAATCCATACTAACTCTCTGTGAAATGTTCCCAAAAAGAATAGCTGAGGGCTACTTTGATGCTGACACCACATGCTTCACGTGGTCAACTTGGTTTACACAAAGAGTGTAACTCCACAATAATTCTGATAATTAAAATAAATTACATAGAAACGCAATTTACAAAAGAAAAACCTCGAACTGGTTACTGTCGTCTTACTATTAACCTGATGGGTCAAACAATTGTAAAAGCACGTGGTACTGGTCTCACAAGGTACACCCCACCTGGGTTGAACATAAAGAAAAGTTGCTATATTGAAAAATATTGTCAAGTCGAGACTTTATAATCTCACGAACATTCCCATTTAAGATTGATGATCTTAGTTAGAGTTACTGATCAACACGTGGTTCCATTTTACTCACAAAGTAGTGACAAAGCAACTACTGGAATATTCTGAACTGTACACTCGAATCACACTGCGTTGCAACTTAAGATAACACTAGATATTTTATAGCTAAACCTGAAATAAAGGTGATTAAATTTTCAGTTAGGCTGAACTTAAGAAATCCGTTGTACTACGGACTTAGCAGACACGTACTTAGCCGGAGATCTTACCACTTCAGACGCTCGCCGCGGACAGACTGACATGGGCTCCTACCAAGGGTGCTTCTGTATACAAAACGGAAGTGACCAGAGAGGCAGCTTCCCATACCAACATGACAAGGGACGGACAGGACCATACTAAGCATAGAAACCTCTCTGCTTTTAGGAAGCATAGCTACCTGTTCCTACATTGGTCCTACTGTTCTCTAGCAGACAGGCTTGTCTGCTACCATCCAGCATGCAACTACAAATACATTTGCTCATTCATCCTCTCACACAGAAGGGAAGGGGGATGACAGTATCTTATCATATACAGTATATAAAAGAAAGTGGATGTAGGTTCCGTATGAGACTGTGTGACATGAATTACATATAAACTGTGTTTTAAAGTGTAGTAGTGTGACAGATCGTTCTTGTTTATGTGTAAAAGTAACACGTTCCACTACTCAGTCTCCTCCCAGATAGTCAGAAACGCCACAGTAAATTTAGAAGAGGAATCTATGCCGTAAATGACAACAGATTTAAGAAATTAACATGAAAGGAATCCAACAGAGACCTTTCATAACCCCAACGCTCTGGGAAAATACTGTGCAGGGAATTTTCTGGCCATGCTAGGACATTCCCAAGCAGGCTTCTCACACCAAACTTAAACCAAAAATGTAAAGAAAAGGCAAAAGGTCACCAGCTTCTTGCTAAAACACAATAATTTCAATACATCTTTAGAATCTACCAATTTCAAGGAGAAAAATACAATCTGTGACACCTATTTAAAAGATAGTGTAGACCTAATTCGGTCAGCAAGTAAAAACAGTGGTTCCTGTGTCATTAATATGAAAACAATTTCTGGTTGTTACCCTTATGGAGTTCACCAGTATTTGCTCATTGCAACAGCCAACTGATCACAGGAAAATTTATGACTGTTTATTAACAAGTAAACTTTATGAAAATAGCAAAGGTGCCACAGCAATTAAAAAAACATGAAAATAACATCAGTATTATACAGCAGAACATTACACTGCACAATCCGCAAAAGCAAATAAAATGATAGGAGAAAAAAAACATGTTTTACAAAGTGGTTATCACAAAAAAATTCTATATCTTATAAAACTAATAATTTGTAGAATTAAAATAACTGTGTGGCACTAATTTAATCACTCTACTATATTTCAGTTACATAGCAAACAATGAGCACTGTGTCATTATACTGAAACTACAATAATTATGTGATTGTAACCCTTATGGGGTTTTCACTATAAATATGCCCCATGCAAAGGCTAATCGATCACAGTCCAATGAGAATGAATAGCTATCTGACTGATAAACGAAGCAATGCCACAGGAATGAATTTACGAAACAAAATATCACAAATCTAATACATCACACAAGAACAAACATTGATCAATAAAACAGCTCTGAAATTACAATAGTCAACATCTAAAAAAAAAACACCAATAAATAAAACACTTGCAAAATACAAGAGTCAAAGTCTAAAAAAAAAACAATAAATAGAACACCTGCAAAATACAAGAGTCAGTCTAATAAACACCAATAAATCGAACCCCTGCAAAACACACGAGTCAAAGTTTCTGTGGCAGAAACACACCTATATGCATTGAACTAAGAACCGTATAATCACTGTTCACTGACACACTCAGTAGTTCCATTGTTCCGAGGCACAATGTAAGGGGTGGAGGGGGGGGGGGGAGTTCGTCGCCGCAGCTGTCAGTAAGGATTTTTGTCCATCTGTTGCGTGCAATCCCGTCGTCTCTGCCCCCTCACGAAGTTTCTCTTGGTGGCCCATGTCACATACATCTCGATTTGGTTCCATATTTGTGTTGTCAAATTCGTGCGGTATCCTCGTTTGACACGCCAGGTTGATATTCCTGGGCAAGGATGACACTTAATGGCTCTTCTTTGTGCCACTCTCAGCGACCAGAGAACATCGAACCATGGTTTACTGTCGCTTGACAGTGGGCATCCATCAGGAAATGTTGATAGGCGTCGTTGAAGTCTGCCATTTTCTCTGGACAGTACCTGTCAAAAGGCTCCGCGCCCCTTTATCCCCTGTCTTCTGTCGTTTCACCGCGCCCGTCTCGCCACGGTCATGTGCGTGTGGTGCGTTGCCAGCAGATGGATTTCCACGCGTGGACCGCTCCCCTATCTCAGGTCATCGCATCCACGAAGGGTTGCTCTGGTGCGGCCGGCCATTAGCTCCGGGTGCAAGGGAAAGTGTTTGCCGCATACCCTTCCATTGTTGTCGACCGCACTCCTGAAGTGGCCCGGTTGACAGTGTGTCCTGCTGGGAAACCCGCCTGTTTACAACTAGTCCTCCTCCTCGCTGCTCCCGCTGTCCCGTAAGAGTTTAGCCGGTTCGCTTTCAAGTTCTCAACTGCATTCACATAAATTATTCATCATAGTTATGTGATTACAAAATGTCATACATAATACCACTTAGTATTGCCTTTCACAATCTTTTAGAACAAAAGTGAGACTTAATTTTTTTTAATAAAAAAGTTAGATGAATCGATAATATAAAAATAAAAGTTAAATGACAATATAAAAAATTATAGTGAAATTACTTGACAGTATATAAAATAAAAATTAAATGACCTGACAATATAATATCTAAATCCACATCACTAATGTGGTTCACTTGTGTTTTAATAAATCAAATGCTACTTATTAATTCACTAAAATGAATAGGATTATGCCTTGTGCAAGTATAGGACAGGACAGCATAGGGTTCACATGTTATTTACACACACACACATGCACACCTGTTGTCTATACTACAAACTAACTACCCATAAACATGTATTACCCAAAATTCTACTTCTATCCACTACAAGTTAATCCAACAAGCTACTTTCCTTAAACATACACAGTAAAAAGAATAATGGTTATTTACACGCCAAAACAGGACAGCATAGGGTTCACATGTTATTTACACACACACACATGCACACCTGTTGTCTATACTACAAACTAACTACCCATAAACATGTATTACCCAAAATTCTACTTCTATCCACTACAAGTTAATCCAACAAGCTACTTTCCTTAAACATACACAGTAAAAAGAATAATGGTTATTTACACGCCAAAACATTTATACCAGTTGACACACCTGATAAGAGACTCGCAATTATACATTTATCATACTCATATATTCACACATAAAACAGTAAGAAAATTTCATCTAAAATTACGTTATCGCAAGAATTAATCACACAGATGACTCTGAGAAGGGTAAAAATATTTTCATTATACAGGTTATACTACATTTTCTTACCCATTTCGTTCCTTCTTTAAGTTACCTTTCGCTTCCAAATCAGTTATTTCGCCTGTGGTGATCATTCTGGATTCATTTCTCGTGAATGGCAAAATTGTGGTCACCTCTATTCTGTAAAACAGTATCATCTTAACATATTGAACTTACAACAGACACAAAAGATCCGAATCCTCCTGTAGTTTAAATGACAGATGGTTTGCTTCATCCTTATTACCTTAAACCAAGCTTTCCTTCGGTCCCATAATCAAAATTATTTAATCTTCCTCTGCCTTCAAGAGGGACATTTCTTCAATTCAACTCATATAGGCTGCAGTGCATCCCGCACCAGTGAAAACAGTAAGCTGTAATGCTCACAGCACCAGCAAAACAAATAAACGTCGCTTTTCTAGGACAAGTATTAACGCAGAATAATTTTTCAGGCTCTGGCTCAACATCAGTCAAGACTACAAAAAGGATCCATATTTCCGTTCCATTCTCCATTTGCTGGAAAACTGCTCGTCATTTGACTGCCATAATACTATTTCAGGGCCACGTAAATTACACAAGCCACAACTCTTCTTTCACCTTGAAGGGAATCAATCTACTTACGAAATCCACAGGCAGCACTTTATGTACTCAGCTATAAAGAACAAAAAAGACATATATCAACAATATTACCATATTAGCGTATATTGGGAACCCATTGGTTAAACAATCGTATTATTGCATCCTGTTTTCAAGATTCCAAACTTACTCATTCCTTTCTCAGAGTTCTCTTAACTTAAAATAGTCATACAGCACGCATACTATTGTAAGAGATCCTCATTTATACTGACAGATATAGAATAGTAATAGATAGATAGTAGCACTGAAAGCAGAAAATCGGAAACAAGGCTACTAACAGCTGGGGACCCAGGTTTACCAGACCCACAATACCCACAGATCGGATACTCCCCTGAGTTTTGCATTAATTCAACACAGATATTGCTTCTCTCAGGAGCGACACAAAAAAACCATAAACAGCATTTCACTTGTTCACAAAGAAACCTTTTATCTTCACATTTGAACCAACCTAAATCCTAATTGCACAAGGAAAAAAAACCGCAAACATCACTTCAATCAATCACACAGAAACATCTTTATAATTATTTTTACCAACATATTATTAAAAATGCATATGTCACAAATTTAAACTAATCAGTTCTTTCTCCTCACCGTCCTCTCTACTCCTCACTGTCCTCTCTATATACCCATGTCGCTCAATTGTTCCGATTGGGCGCCTTCTGCGCTGATCATTTGTCATTGCCGGTTTTGTCCATTTCCATTTGCTGGATTATGTCTAGGGTTGGCCGGCCGAATTTCAACATGATGTGGTGCTCCGCCTACAATCCTATTCCCACCGTGTTCATCGTAGTATCGATTCTGGTTGACGTACCTGTAGCGTTCACGATCCTGCCCACGTCCTCGATCATTTCCGTTGTTCCACCTGTGTTCGCGACTGTTACCCCAGTTTCTATACGGCCTGTCCCGATTATTGTTCCGTTCGCGTCGCGACGACCAGTCACGCCGTTGATTAGTACTACGGCCACGACTGTGATCGCGCTGCTGTGCCCTGTAATAACTTTGTGCCTGATTAGGCGGGCATTCTACTGTATTGTATTCCAACTCTTGGAGAAGTGTCTTAAACGTTTCCACGTCCTCTTTGCATCGTCCCGCAAGAATGACTTGGCGCAAGTGCATCGGCAATTTGGTGATGCATATCCTAATTAGTTCTGCAGGCCCATATGGGTCGTATAAAAATTGATTTGCCTGCAGCATGTGGTCGAATGGGCGTGCTGGGCTGCCGAAACCAGACTGGTTCAAATTTGGCAGCATAATTATGCCATGTTTGACCCTATCTTGTGCCGCTTCCGACCAATAGTCGGACAGAAAGGCTTGTCGAAACTCCCAAATGGAGTTGCAGTGACATGCTGCCGACCTCATGCGAATCGCCGGTTCGCCTTCCAAATAGCCACACATATATTCTATCTTATGTGAACTTGCCCAGTCGGGGGGAAGACAAAACTCAAATTGCTCGAGCCATGCTCGTGAATGTATTCCTTTTTGCGAATTTCGAAATATCTCAAACTTTCTCACCGTAAGGAAATGTTTGAAATCAAATCCCCTCATTTCCTCCCGGCGAGGCCCTTGAATGTTTCTATTTTTCTCATGTCTGCCCCTCAAAATACATTCTTCCCTGTCGTCAAAATCTCCCTCTTGGCCGGAGTCCCTCTCTGCACTGTTCGTACAGCTATTTTTAGTGCTATTGGCGAGTTCGGAATCACACCCCATGCGGCTTTCCAGATGCGCCACGCGTTCTTGTAATTCGCCTGTTACAGCTTTGTGCCGCCTGTTCACTTTGAACTGTCCCTTCTGAAATCTAAGAAGCGAACGCACTTCTTTGGTCTCTGCGACCGCTACCTGTATAGTATTGTTATCGCTCTCCGTCACCTTCATCGTGCCTACGATGTCCGCTAATGCCGCAATCTTATCATGTATTTGTCTGTTGTCCTCTGCCCCAGTCTGGTTCAATTGTTCTACTTGCTGTTCGAGTGCATGAATCGCTTGACTATTGTCTGCTACTGTGTTGCTAACGGACGCGGGACAATGCATTTCCGCCTCCTGGACCCTGGAGAGTACCTGCTGGTGTTTGCTTTGGCATTCTTTTCTCAGCGCTTGGAAATTCCTAAGTAGCTGTTCCTCTCTCTCTTTCGATTCCGCATCGCGCCTCCGCTTGCCCTGTTCTAAGGCTTGCAGACGATCATCGATTTGTTCAAATGTACGGCCTAATTCTTTCATAATATCACTTTTTATTTCACTTGCCAGATTGTTTATTCTTTGTGAGATATCATCGGACACTCTCTGCATCGACTTGTCGACTTTATTTGTCTGGTGGATTAGTTTTTTGTCTATTTGTTCGCCTAGCTCGCGGATCGATTTTTCAGATTTCTGCGTCATTTGTTTGCCTAGCTCACGGATTGATTTTTCAGATTTCTCTGTCATTTGTTCGCCTAGCTCTCGGATCGATTTTTCAGATGATTCTTTTTGTTCTTGGAACGATTTATCTGATTTCTCTGCGTTTTCTTTATTTTGTTGCAATAAGGCTTTCATGAGTTCTGCCAAATCAATTTGGTTAGTAGGAGGCAAATTAATTTCTGGCTCTGCTGTGAACCCGTTCGTCCTGTTTTCCATTTCGTCTGAAGTATTCCCCATTGCATTTTCGGAACTGTCCCGACGCGTTAATATTCGAAATCGAATTATCCCCTTGGACCATGTTGCTTAAGTTGTTGGACCGCCTACTTTTAGCTTGGTTATATATATATATATATATATATATATATATATATATATATATATATATATATATATATATATACAGAAATAAACCAGTTTATATTTGGAAATTTATTTTAACATTGATGATTGAAATTTCAGCAATTTAAACTTGAGTCATAACTAAGCTGGTGCCTTATTTACGACTGTGAAAATGTGAGTTTGTAATCTTATGGAACACATCAAATAGGGAGCCAAGACTGGGAGACTACATACAGCACTGCATTCATAAAATAACACACGAAGAACGTTGAAACATATCCAAGAGGATATTAACCGCAACCAACCAATTCAATTTTCACCCAAAGAAGTTACACTCGTAGCACTATCCTGTCCGTCGTGAAATTACCACACACTGGTATACTAAATCCATACTAACTCTCTGTGAAATGTTCCCAAAAAGAATAGCTGAGGGCTACTTTGATGCTGACACCACATGCTTCACGTGGTCAACTTGGTTTACACAAAGAGTGTAACTCCACAATAATTCTGATAATTAAAATAAATTACATAGAAACGCAATTTACAAAAGAAAAACCTCGAACTGGTTACTATCGTCTTACTATTAACCTGACGGGTCAAACAATTGTAAAAGCACGTGGTACTGGTCTCACAAAGTACACCCCACGTGGGTTGAACATAAAGAAAAGTTGCTATATTGAAAAATATTGTCAAGACGAGACTTTATAATCTCATGCACATTCCCATTTAAGATTGATGATCTTAGTTAGAGTTACTGATCAACACGTGGTTCCACTTTACTCACAAAGTAGTGACAAAGCAACTACTGGAATATTCTGAACTGTACGCTCGAATCACACTGCGTTGCAATTTAAGATAACACTAGATATTTTATAGCTAAACCTGAAATAAAGGTGATTAAATTTTCAGTTAGGCTGAACTTAAGAAATCCATTGTCCTACGGACTTAGCAGACACACACTTAGCCGGAGATCTTACCACTTCAGACGCTCGCCGCGGACAGACTGACCTGGGCTCCTACCAAGGGTGCTTCCGTATACAAAACGGAAGTGACCAGAGAGGCAGCTTCCTATACCAATATGACAAGGGACGGACAGGACCATACTAAGCATAGAAACCTCTCTGCTTTTAGAAAGCGTAGCTACCTGTTCCGACTTTGGACCTACTGTTCTCTAGCAGACAGGCTTGTCTGCTACCATCCAGCATGCAACTACAAATACATTTGCTCATTCATCCTCTCACACAGAAGGGAAGGGGGATGACAGTATCTTATCATATACAGTATACAAAAGAAAGTGGATGTAGGTTCCGTATGAGACTGTGTGACATGAATTACATATAAACTGTGTTCTAAAGTGTAGTAGTGTGACAGATCGTTCTTGTATATGTGTAAAAGTAACACGTTCCACTACTCAGTCTCCTGCCAGATAGTGAGAAACGCCACAGTAAACTTAGAAGAGGAATTTATGCCGTAAATGACAACAGATTTAAGAAATTAACATGAAAGGAATCCAACAGAGACCTTTCACCAGTTAAAAGGCCTCTTCTATTTTGGCTTGTGCTCAATATCTAAAGACTTAAATGACGACTGACGTTGAACTGTAATACTCTTTCCTTTTTTAACAGTTGTAGATACCACCCTATGACCTCATTCTTTTTATCTAGTGACGTTAATAAACCGAAGTAACTGAATCACGTTAAGGAAGTATACGCGGGCCCTTGAAGAATAAATGAGCATATATTAAAAGCTGTCTTTCCTGTTTGGCCACAAATGGCTAGATAACAGTTCCAAACAAATTGTTTAAGATACATGAGTAAAAAAAGCAGCAGGAAGCTACGTTCAAATCTCTCTTAATTTCAATAGTTTTGCCGAAGAAACTGAAAGACAGTCATGTTACGGAAACAAAACGATTGAGAGGCACTTGAAAATGGATATCCTTTTTAATACGATGTGCGTATTCAGAAACACATGCTGTGGTTTTCTAAAACACTTTTTAATGAAGTCTTTTCCACAATAACTATTTACTGAGCACGGTACTCTCAAGTGGACAGCTTTGTAGATAATAACTCGTTTCGTGTTTAATCTCACTCCGGCTCCACTACCACGCCGTGTTCAAGCGCTGTGCAGCCAGAGGCTAATAAAGTAGTGTTATCTCAGTGTTAATGGGAGTACTACTAACTGCTGCTATCTCCTTGCGACTTACTCGACTTAGTAATGGTCTTACTGCGACTATAACCTGCTTATGTGACCTAATGTTGGAAAGTACGTGCAGACTCCGAAATCTGGCCTCGGTTATCGCCAACGTGCTAGAATTCCATTGGAAAGTGGTGCAGGAAAACTGCCAACACCTGCGTTAAACACCATCTTCAGTGACCAAAGTGTTGAAGGGTAGTGAACTATTTTCACTGCCAAAAAGCAATAAAATGACTTGCAGTTTGCAGTAGAGTAAGCCTCACGTAAGAGGGTAATGCTGGCATTGCCGTCATAGACTAAGAGCAAGCCAATAAAAATAAAATTTCCGTTAAAAGCATATTTCCACGTCATGTTATAAAATACTGGAATACTAAAATGTACCTACGTTTCGGTTGAATTTCGGCGGTCTTCCTCAGGGCAAAGACATTGGTGCAGATCAGTACTCTAGTATTGTACAAGCTGTCGCCGCAATATGGCCAGAATGTTCCCAATGAGATTGACACCGGCAGCATAAGGCTACGTATTTATATCAATGGTAAAATTTCTAGTCAGCTGTCCTATACCGGCTGAACACAATTTATTTAGATTATATGTGACGATTACAAAATGTGCATCCTTTAATGGGTGGTTCTGTTTCTGAAATAAAAGGCTTTCAGCTGTAAATGAACTTTTGCAGGAACACTATCCGTTTCGTGGCGTCAAATCACATCTTCAGAGGTACATACGCGAGTAATATGGGAAGGACGGGGATTCAACCTTACCGTAACAAGGCTTAAATTTTTTGCTGACGTATGTACGGTTGAAGATGTGATTTAGCATAACGAAACCAGTCGTGTTCTTGTAAAAGTTCATATACAGCAGAAGGTGGGTATATTTCAGAAACATAGATTACTTCAGCTGCGGTTGGCATCAACAGAAAATTATTAGAGTCGAAACTAACCTACCGGGTTGGTTCGTGGATTTGACAGGTTCGCGTACTGTCAAGGCGAAAGATAAAAAGCAATACCTATGTACGGTGAAACCTGAAACACCATTGGTAGACAGCAGCAATTACAACTCAAGTACTGTTATTTATAAATCAAAATAAAGAAGCGTCAATAATATCTTTGTGAAAGACATAAATATTATTAGCATTAGCCAGTGTGTAGCCTTTTGCCAAAAGAAGAGCTCAGAAATAAGGGTGAAGCGTCGCATCCAAAGATTCTGGGTGGTTTGGCTCGGTACAAGAGCCCGTGAACATCAGTTTTTGTTGGTTGTACTTTTGCATGGAGTCAAAGTCATATAAAACTTTCTGAAAGTTATAACCGCCGTTTGACTGTACAAAAGATTTCATTTCACAATCTAGATTTCGGCCTTAGGCTATCATCAAGTAAAACAACTTCAACAGACTGTGGCATACTAAAAGTACAAGTATAAGAAAAAGTGTCAGAAAAATAGCAGGGCAAAGAGTTAAATCAATACATGAAGTACATGATTTGATCTGTTACTTACTTGAATAGAACCCAATTCGTCATCATAACATGTATCTTCGGTTATATAAAACAATTTTGTCAAAAGTACATGCGAGAATATATGTGTAATATGCTAATTAACTGGCAATTAACATGACTCACTTGATGAAGTTGTGCAATAAGCGAGTCAGGTGAATCATGATAAATGCCAGTAAATTAGATATTACACAAATGTCCTCGCATTTACTTTTAACAAAGTTGGTTTATATAACCGAGGTATACATGTTTTGACCATGTACTTGGGTTCTACTCAAGTCTAATGATTTATATTTTGTAAGTAAGAGAACAAATCATGCAGCCCATACATTGATTTAACTGTCTGCTCTGCTATATTTTTGGTACTTAATCTGATATTTGTACTTTTATTGTGCTTCAATCTGTTGCAGTTTTAACACTTGATAATAGCTAAAGTCGAGATCTAGATTGTAAATAAAGCCTATTGTATAATCAAATGGCGGTTATATCTTTCAGAAAGTCTTATCTTTGTATCAGTTCACTTCCATAAGAAAGGTCTTCCGAAAATCTGGAGAGAACACTTATTTTACTTGTAACTGGAAGAAGTATAATCGCAATAACAAATATGTGCCAGAATCAATAAATATGAAAAAATTCCCTAATTTTGGGGAAAATTAATCGACAGAACTTAGTTAGAAAAATTTCGTCAATCTCCATGGAAGATGAATTATTCTTCAAACGACTAATTGCATTTTTTGTAGCCCAAGATATAACCAACATATTTCTAGCACAATCCTCAATGTTCGGTTAAAAAGGTTTATTGTTGTTAGTTTAGTCTACAGCTCAAAGACTGTTTGGTACTGATACCTTCGCTAGTCTAGCGTGTGCAAGCCTCCTCAGCTTTGCAAAGCACTAACTACTGCAATCCACAAGCATTTGAACTCACTTCCTGCAGTCAAGCTTTGCTTCCACTCTCGGTCCCCCCCCCCCCCCTCCCCCCACAAACACACACACGCATCCCTCCATTACCAAATTAATTATTCCTTAATGGCTCAGGATATGTCAGAACGTACCCTTGTTTTAGTCAAGTCGTGCGACGAATTTCTTTTCTCCCCAATTCCATAAAGCTATCCAGTAAAACTATACAACAAATTATCTTCAGGACAGACTTCTCAAAGTTTTCCGAAACTCATCTTTAAAATTCTTTCAGAAACTCTATTTTGTATCTGCTGCGCTTCGGTCACCGTTGCTTATTTTACTTCCAGTAAGCAAAACTTATCTACCTTCAGAATTTCAGTATTTGGGGATACATATTCAGGATAAATTTATTCTGTGCACCAAAAATTATACCCCCTTCAGTCTTAAAATCCTCGTTAACAGCTTAGAATACTAAAATCTACTTTACAGAAAGTCTTATCTAATTGTTTCATCAGCCAGTTACATTATGAAAATTAAGTGACATTCACGAAGACAATATTAGGTGGTAAAAGCCTTCAGTAGTCCCCATTGATACATGAAATGGCTCATCTAGCTTTTGATTCGTCGAAACAGACTATAACATGTCTGATAGCCATGAGACGCAAAATATTTGTAACTTCTACTACAAAGTGTGGAAACAATGAATGTGTGTGAAGCCAAATGCAGAGGTTCCGTGGAAGGTACGTAACAGAGATACACAGTACTACAGCTGAGCCAAGTCGGTTCCAAAATACGGGGGCTGGAACTTCAATAGTGGCAACTATTTATTTACAGCTCGTAGAAAATAGATACGTGTATCAGAGTTTTATTGGCCTTCAAAGTAGTCTCCATCATTGTGTATAACCCTTTGGCAGCGATGTGGAAGTCGTAGGATACTCTTAGCAGTGCCAGTTGTGTTGACAGTTCGAGCGGAGCGGTCTATTGCCCGACGAATGTGGCAGTTCTGTAGCGAATGCCATGAAGTGTTTCCTTCAGTATAGAAATCTAGTTGGACTCACGAGGGATTAAGTCGGGGGAGTGCAGTAGGTGGTTTAGCACTTAGCTACCCCATCAGTCAAAAAAATCTGTTAACAGCATGCACTGTACGTGCTTCAGCATTGTGCTGCAAAATGATGGTCAGGTTCTCTGGTTCTGCAGAAAGTGTCATCACGTCTGTCTCGATGCTGTTCATTTTTGAAACACGATCTACGACGAGCTTAGAGACAGAAGTGATGACACTTTCTGCGGGACCTGACCATCATTTTTCAGCACAATGCTCAAGCACGTACAGTGCATGCTGTTTCTGATCTGCTTGATGTATGGGGCTGCTAAGTGCTATACCATCTACTGCACTCCCTTACTTAAGCCCTCGTGAGTTCAACTTGATTTCTAAACTGAAGGAAACATTCACGGCATTCGCTTCAGAACTGCTACAAATTCGTCGGCCAATAGACCGCTCCGCTCGAAATGTCAACACAACTGGCACTGCTAAGAGTATCCTACGACTTCCACATCGCTGGCAACGGCGTATTTACAATACTGGTGCCTACTTTGAAGGTCAGTAAAACTTTGAAACACGTATCTATTTTCTACGAGCTGTAAATAAATAGTTGGCACTATTAAAGTTCCAACCCTCGTATTTATTTTTTATTAACCTATCAAAAACACTCGACAACTACGGCTATAAAGTTACATCGTTTTAGATATTTCTACATCGTTGGTTTTCCTCGGAGCAACGTAACTGCGCTGTGCATGATGCAGCAAAGCGTCGTAAATAACAACTTAAGTTCAGTGACTGGTCGCATTGTGTATCTCATATTCTGAAGAAAACTACATAGCACTGTTAAAAATGTATCATAGCTCAAGTAGTTCAGTTCTAGGATGGTGTTTCTTAACAATTACTGCTGAATCACTCTATCAGAGGCGTTCAACTGAAAAGACATGCATTGTCAGTTTACATGGTGAAGGAAAAACATTGAACGAAAAGACATTTGTGCTGAAATATAAACGCTATTCTAAAAGCAGAAGCTAATGTCGTGTGTACTTACCGCAGTCACGTTCCAGATGTTCCCGTGGATGCGTCAACGTTTCCCGCCTGTCAGGACTTCCAGTATCCGCACCACCTGTGGATAATGTGCCTCTTTTCATTTTGTATGCTAATCGTCTACATAAAATAAAGTACATACGGCGTTTGCAATTAATAATAAAATGTATTAGCAGTCACTTTTTTTTAAACGTCCTAGGTGCAAGACATTTCTTCTAGCTACTGTATACGGAAGTTTGAAAGACAGCACCACCTCAAACTACTTCACCTTCATGGAACTAATCATGTAACAGGTAAAGTAACGTTAAGTAACTTAACAGTTAGCAATATCTTTCATGACACCCGGATGTTTCTACAACTAAAGACTTGTTAATGTTTTCAGCTATATATAAAAAAAGATAACTTCGAGTTTAGCGACATTGTTGTCTTCCACTTCGTATTTCCATATCATTTCTTAATTTTGTTTTATTGGCTTCTGGGTGCGCCAATACAGGACTGCCTTGCCACGAACTGCTAAGAAATTTAATATATAAATTTCATTGACATTAAAGGTAATTAATAAGTAAGTATAGTGTGTAAGGTATGGGGGGTTTGGTTTTTTTTTTGAGGGGGGGGGGGGTTGGTTTTTTTTTCTTTTATCTTGAAATGACAAGTTTAATGTCGCAATATTTATCACCAAATTACAGCTTTTCACACAGTTTTCAATTCGCTAACATAAAAACAGCGCAATGGATAACAACGCATCTTGACAACATCAAAAAGTGAAATAAGTTTATTCACAACAATGTTAAATACTAACTCTCTGAAAGAACATTAATCTTAAGCACAATATTATGAAAGTTTAATTTGAAGTTTCTTTATGTTAATCCTAAGCACAATAATATGAAAGTCTAATTGGACGTTTCGTTACAAAATTGCTCCTACACATACGTTATGATGTTGGTCAGTATTACAGAAATCGAGCAATGCGGGATCAAAGTTTGGTACTATTTAGGATGACAATCAAGTCTACAGTGGATGGTTAGTCAAGTGACAAATTTGAGGGCAAGATTACCCAACGCAGCTCGAGTTTACAGTGGACGCAAGCTGGTGAACCAACAAAGTTTACGCCTCTGCACGCGGTATTTACCTTAAGCTGCGGCGTGCTGCTGTCTGTAAGGACGCTCTCTTCCACTGAAATTCCTACAAAACTAATTTGGTCTTTGCTGAACTTTCCAGCAGAAACTTTCCCTATGTTTCTCGTTATGCGAGAAAAAATGTATTCAGCCATAGTCTCATTATGTGGCGATATACACGCTCATGGTTGGAACAGCGTGCATATTATAGTGCCCTCTCAGTTCTCGCAAGAACAGTTAACTAATTTGGCGGGTTCGTTTCTCCATAGCTGGAGCTAAACGTTGCTACAGCTAATTTTAGCTGGAGTGCAGCCGCAGTGAGTGCAGTGTCCACACCAATTTCTTCTCTGCGTCGTATGGAGCGTTAAGTACTCCGTTCTGCACTTGACGCCAGTTCAGAGAAGAGTCCCACAAAATTTCTCTCTTGTCCTACTTATGGCAGAACTGCCTACCTCCACTTGAGTTCCTTTTTCACGTCACAGCTTTTTTCGACCAATACAGGCATTCCTCTTATTTTTTATAAAACACCCTCTACCAATCGCATCGTCCCTTCTATCAAACTGTGTCGGAACTTCGGTAGTATTCTCCTTCCTAGTGAGTTTCTGCCAATCGGACGTTTTGTGACCGTTCTAGATACCTAAAGTACATTGACCTTTCTGTGTGTCGCACTCACTGGACGAAAATCCGTCACTTGCTTTTGTTCATATCCCGTTGGAATTTCGAAACGCAGTTTTCTAAAACTTCTTCTCTGATCTTGTACCAATGCCCTCGCTACAGGCGGCCCGCCAGCTTGAATCACCTGGCCCGGGGTCGCTGTCCTCTTTCCTGCCACCTCTTTTTAAGTGATCGCCGGCGTAACTCCCGCAACGCGGTTTCGCTACGTCGCTGTGGAGCTGGCTTTTCAAAACTGATAGCGACTCGAGTCGTGTTCCCTGTTCTACCTTCCGCTCAAAGACATGCATTGAATAGGAATGGTGTGTTAATTACTGTCGATTGACTGTAATCCTTATTTGCATTACATATTGATAGGCAAATGTTCTCATAACCGTCGATATACGTTAGGTGTCATCTTCACCTTCACATTGCGATTTGTAAAGGTCTCATGTAAGGTGCGAATCTGACCATTTATTCTGCCATCTTGCAAGTGACCAAAAAGCCTCTGCGACTTATCTTAACAAAGCCAAATAACCCCCCCCCCCCCCCACACACACACACACCTACACACAGACGGACACACATATACAGTCGCAGCACACGCACACACACACACACACACACACACACACACACACACACACACACACACGCCACACGTTCTAGGGAAATCTTCTTTCATTTCGAGAAACTCTGTAACTAGCCAGTCTGATTTCTTTCTGCGTCTAAGAACAGCCAAACAACGTTACATTGATATTGTGAGTCCCCCCACAGTCGCAGTGCTGTGATCGTGTGGTCTGACGCCTATGGACGTGTCGCTGCTAGCAGCAATGGTTGAATTTCAGTCTGACGACGATCATTATGAATCGTCTCTTCTTTGCCAGCGAATTTACGTTTCATTACGCACATTTCAGAGTCCCACGATGCATCCGGATATTGTTGCTGAGTAGTCAGTCCGAAGACTGGTTTGAAGGAACTTACCACTCTAGTCTATCTTGTGCAAGCCTCTTTATCTCCGTATAGTTACTGCAAGCTACAAACGTTTGCGCGTGTCAACTGTATCCTGTTTTCCCACTCCCTCAACAATGGCCCCCATCTCACCGTCCGCATCTCCCACTATTGTCAAAATGACGACTCCTTGATACCACAAGATGGGTTCTGTCAACCAAGCCCTCGTTTAAATTGCATTATGCAATATATTTCTTTTCGCCCCCGTTCAATACAACAGCTCCTCAAGAGTTAACTCATCCGCATCTAATCTTAAGCGTTCTTCGGTAGCGCCATATTTCAAAATGTGTTCTCGTCTGAACAGTTTATTGTCGATGTTTCACTTCCGTAGAAGACTTCACTGCAAGCAAGTATATTGAGAAAAGAGTTCCTAACGTTTAAAATTTTATATCATACGTAAAAAAATTTCTGTTTCTCAGAAATGATTTTCTTGCCATTACCAGTCTGCATTTTATATCGTCTCTGTTTCGGACTCTGTCACTTCTTTTGCTTCCGAATAACAGTATTCACCGACTACCTTCAGTATTTCCTTTCCTCATCTAATTTCCTTGACACAGCGTGATTTAATTTTGCTATACTTCGTTATGTTTGTTTCAGTTTTATTAATGACCATCTTACAGCTTCTTTTCAATATACTATCCATTCGTTCAAACTATTCTTCGAGTCCTGTACCGTCTGTAACATAATTTCAGTCTTACTGTCAACTGAGTGAGCTGGCGCAGTGGTTAGCACACTGGACTCACATTCGGGAGGACGACGGTTCAAACCCGAGTCCGGCTATCCTGAGTTAGGTTTTTTTTGTGATTTCCCTAAATCACTCCAGGCAAATTCCGGGATGGTTCCTTTGAAAGTGCACGGTCGATTTCCTTCTGCATCCTCTCCTAGTCCACATTGACAACAGTGGCATATATCAGTCTTGCCGAAATAACGGATAGCATTTTTTGTATCAGAAATCTCGTTTTGGATGATAGATGTGTTTATACTTTCCAAAAACCAAATAAAATTATCAGAATGTATCACATTTCGATGGTCTTCTGCTTCTACGTACCATTCGATAAAACGAAGAGGCAAGCTGACTGCGCACGCTTCGTCTTGCTGACTTAGATAGATATCAAGATTGCGGCGTATGAAATCGAACGCGAAACACAGTCCTATTTACCTTTATGTTACATCTTTTGTCCTGTGAAGTCCTTTTGTCCACCGGGTAATACGACCTTGTTGCTGTTGAAAGTGTTACCGCGATAAGGCAGGGGACGATTCGTGCTCAGGAAACGCTGACACTCCAGTTCAGTAAATCGCAGCAGTTTCCTCCATGAAATGAGGACAAATGTCTTCGAGTAGCTTCATACCATATTTCTTTATGTTCGTAGCTCGAAGATTTATACCACACTAAATTACTTGTCTCAATCTGATATCAACGTAAGCTCTACAGCTGTAGAAATGAACTCTCAAGATCTGTGAACTTCCAGCTTGATGGCGGACAATTGGGTCAGCAACTTACTTTTATTAGAACTATTATTTGTAATTCTGTCGAAGTTGCAGTGGGAAAGAATCCTTTATTTGAGGTGACTGTTGTCGGACATGACGTCCACTATCAAACCATCCGCTACAAACATATTACACCAGTAGTTATTAACTTTCTTTACACTGAACAGTTTCACGTACAGAAGATGTGGTCCTTGCTTTTATACACGAAACTGCGTATCTTCGTCGTACATACTGACAGGCAATATCGCCAGTACATTTGAAATATAGCCACAATAGGGAAAAACCAATTTTCAGCCTATTATCAGTGGTTCTTGCCAAACGGCACCAACTCTACTGCTGTAACAGCTTAAAAGTGAATAATCAAGAGACCGCCAGAAGTAGCAAGAGAACCTACGCCAACTCTAAGACACCGTGTTTCAACTGCCAATGCTATTACTACATATTGTTAACCAAATAACAGAATTATTTCTTAAAACTTACAACTAATTGCAGTGTATTAATAAAATATAAAATTCTCATCACGCAGTTTAAATATACAGCACTATACTACAACGCAACTGTAATCACATAGTAGAATACTTAAACAAATCTAAATAGGCGTCATGTAGTAAAACAAAAATTTTACGAAAATGTTATGAGAAATGACTGTTGTTGTTGTTGTGGTCTTCAGTCCTGAGACTGGTTTGATGCAGCTCTCCATGCTACTCTATCCTGTGTAGGCTTCTTCACCTCCCAGTACCAGCTGCAACCTACATCCTTCTGAATCTGCTTAGTGTATTCATCTCCTGGTCTCCCTCTACCATTTTTACCCTCCACGCTGCCCTCCAATACTAAATTGGTGATCCCTCGATGTCTCAGAACATGTCCTACCAACCGATCGCTTCTTCTAGTCAAGTTGTGCCACAAGCTCCATTTCTCCCCAGTTCTATTCAAAACCTCCTCATTAGTTATGTGATCTACCCATCTAATCTTCAGCATTTTTTCTGTAGCACCACATTTCGAAAGCTTCTATTCTCTTCTTGTCTAAAACTATTTATCGTCCACGTTTCACTTCCATACATGGCTACACTCCATACAAATTCTTTTTGAAACGACTTCCTGACATTTAAATCTATACTCGATGTTAACAAATTTTTCTTCTTCAGAAACTCTTTCCTTACTATTGCCAGGCTACATTTTATATCCTCTCTACTTCGACCATCATCAGTTATTTTGCTCCCCAAATAGCAAAACTCCTTTACCACTTTAAGTGTCTCATTCCCTAATCTAATTTCCTCATCGTCACCCGAGTTAACTCGACTACATTCCATTTCCTCGTTTTGCTTTTGTTGATGTTCATCTTATATCCTCCTTTCAAGACACTGTCCATTCCGTTCAACTGCTCTTCCAAGTCCTTTGCTCTCTCTGACAGAATTACAATGTCATCGGCGAAGCCTAAAGTTTTTATTTCTTCTCCATGGATTTTAATACCTGCTCCGAACTTTTCTTTTGTTTTCTTTATTGCTTGCTAATTATACAGATTGAATAACATCGACGATAGGCTACAACCCTGTCTCACTCCCTCCCCAACCACTGCTTCCCTTTCATACCCCTCGACTCTTATAACTGCCATCTGCTTTCTGTACAAATTGTAAATAGCCTTTCGCTCCCTGTATTTTACCCCTGCCACCTTCTGAATTTGAAAGAGATTATTCCAATCAACATTGTCAAAAGCTTTCTCTAAGTCTACAAACGCTAGAAACGTAGGTTTGCCTTTCCTTAATCTATTTTCTAAGATACGTCGTAAGGTCAGTATTGCCTCACATGTTCCAACATTTCTACGGAATCCAAACTGATCTTCCCCGAGGTCAGCTTCTATCAGTTTTTCCATTCGTCTGTAAAGAATTTGCGTTAGTATTTTGCAGCTGTGACTTATTAAAATGATAGTTCGGTAATTTTCACATCTGTCAACACCTGGTTTCTTTGGGATTGGAATTATTGCATTCTTCTTGAAGTCTGAGGGTATTTCGCCTGTCTCATACATCTTGCTCACCAGATGGTAGAGTTTTGTTAGGACTGGCTTTCCCAAGGCTGTCAGTAGTTCTAATGGAATGTTGTCTACTCCGGGGGCCTTGTTTCGACTCAGGTCTTTCAGTGCTCTGTCAAACTCTTCAAGCAGTATCGTATCTCCCATTTCATCTTCATCTACATCCTCTTCCATTTCCATAATATTGTTCTCGAGTACATCACCCTTGTATAGACCCTCTATATACTCCTTCCACCTTTCTGCTTTCCCTTCTTTGCTTAGAACTGGGTTTCCATCAAAGCATTTGATATTCATGCAAGTGGTTCTCCTTTCTCCAAAGGTCTCTTTAATTTTCCTGTAGGCAGTATCTATTTCACCCCTAGTGAGATAAGCCTCTACATCCTTACATTTGTCCTCTAGCCATCCCTGCTTAGCCATTTTGCACTTCTTGTCGATATTATTTGCGAGGCGTTTGTATTCCTTTCTGCCTGCTTCATTTACTGCATTTTTATATTTTCTCCTTTCATCAATTAAATTCAATATTTCTTCCGTTACCCAAGGGTCTCTACTAGCCCTCGTCTTTTTACTTATTTGTTCCTCTGCTGCCTTCACTATTTAATCCCTCAAAGCTACCCATTCTTTTTCTACTGTATTTCTTTCCCCCATCCCTTCAATTGTTCCCTTATGCTCTCCCTGAAACTCTGTACAACCTCTAGTTTAGTCAGTTTATCCAGGTCCCATTTCCTTAAATTCCCACCTTTGGAACGCCATATAACAACGTAGACGGTACTCCTAAGGGAAACGTATTATTCAATTTAAAGCCATGGTCAAATCACAGTTGTCATTTGTAGTTTACTGCCAAAGACGATGCAATGGGGCATGACACCTAATCAACATAAGGCGTATATTTTTTCATACGTAGAAAGTTACATTGATGAGGGAATATTACCTATAGCCCGTCGATTTTACTTATACAGTGATTCACCTGTCCCTACGTATAGGTTTTATGCAACTTGCAACGCCTTGAAAAACCACAAGTTACATTTTCATATTATTCTCTCGCTCGCTATACACAAACAGTTAGTCCTATAAAAATTGAACACAACCTTTTTGTAGGAAGTTTAATTTACTTTAATTTTGTATCGGAATATTTTCTCGCTGGACGCCGTGGTTTTCAAATTATTCAAGAAAACCTCGTTTGAAGGTCACTTTTATACGTTTTTCTTGAGTACTTTGGAAATCACGGCCTCTAGCGAAAACGTATTCGCGTGAAAAAAATTAACTACGTTAAAAAATTTCCTAAAAATAGGTACTGTTCATATTTTTCCCATGGTACTATCAGTTTGGACGTCTTGAGCGGGAGAATTAGAAAATCTTGCGAGTGGTATCTGAAAGCGTTACAGATTATATAAGACCTATCTCTGGAGGCAATTGAATCACCCGTGTATAATGCCTCAAATGTCTCCTCGATCTAAATGTGAAACAGGAATAAAATTAAACAAATAAAACTTCCACAGATGTTATGCGGCGTTACTATGATTTTTTTATACTGGTATCAAGTAGCAGTGGTCACACAACACAGGTTTAATGAAAACGAACGATTTTTTTTTTACTTGTATAACTATAATGGATGAAGCTCCTTACTTGTTTGCCGTATTTTCCCCAAACAGTGATTCACCAAAAAGCCTAAGTAATACATATACTATCACTTTCGTAAAGGAGACGTGTCGCCCAAACTGTATACTACGATCGAAAGACGTTTGGCCGGGTAAGACTTCTTTTTGGTAAGAGCAAAATGACGATGGTATTGAAAATCCGGCCGATCATTAAGCAGCTTATTCAGGTCCTTACTCTTGCTGTTACAGATCACAGGTTCCTTTGAAATGTCAGGCTTTAAGCCTTTAGGGGCAACATGATATATCTTTATCTTCTCTATGCTACCAATTGTGTCAACCTCATAACGCAAATATGGACCAAAAGTCGTCCTTTTACTAAAACTGACATACTTCTTAACCCTGGCTGTGAAACATTTACCCATCTGACCACGTAAAATTTATCGTAGGTAGCACATTTCAATCTATAGACGCCAGACGAGTCATATTTCTTCATACTATTCTTCCTTACCTTCTTTTCCAATCTATGCTTTAACCTGTACTTCAAAAGATCACCCGTTTGAAATGCTATATGAAACCACTGCGGAAACGCCAATACGAATTTTCTCGTTGGGAGGCTACGGTACTGCAGCGTCATACACTTTGCCTCCTTACGCGGAACTTTGGTCCGTTTACGCTACCAAAAAATCTTCATTACCAGATTGCTCTTATAAACATTGGCTGCAGTCGTCTGACTAATTGAAAGAATAGCTTTCAAAGACACGTAACCACCACGTGAAAGAAAGGATTTTTGTGCTACACCGGATGGTTAGAATAATTTCTGACTATCGGATCTGTGCGTGTGGGTTTGCGATTTACTTTATTATTACTTTCTTTCTCAATCGTCTACTTATTTAAAGTTAGTATGTTGTTGGTTGGAAATAGAATGAAAGGTGGATAATTGCTATTCCCTTTCCTTGATTACTAGAAATGTGTCGTCCACATAACTGCCTTTCGTGCCAGCCATGAGTTATTCATGAAGAGCTTCGTTTCCAGATCATGTAGAAAAATATCAGCCAACATACCGGAAAGGTAACTGCCATTCAAAAGTTCTCTATGCTGATAAAATTTCTCAGTCAAATTAAAAAAAGAAAAACAACTTTACCGCAGTCTGATTTTCAAGATATTGGGAAATTCTACAGTTTGCCCAATCCCCATTTATTAATCTGTTTGTTGTTCGGGATCCAGTTTTCTTATCTAACAAACCTCAAGCAGGAGTACTATTTAAATTTTAAAAAAATAAAAAATAAAACCATCCTGACAAGACCCATGGAAGATATTTTTCTTTCCTGGCCATGTTACTGGCACTTCAGATAGAGATACCAAATGAGTCAACGATAAACGAGCGGAAATATGTATTTTCAGACCAGATAGGGTACAACAACTTTGTCGCACTCATATCGTCAACCATGATTTCTCTAAAAGGATTAAGGTGAATACTGGGATGATTCCTTTGAAAGGGTGTGACTGACCTTCCACAAACATCTCCAATATCAGCTCGTGCCCTGTCTCTAACTATTGCTTCATCGAAAGAACATTACTACGTTAAAACCTGCTAAGTACATCATATTGTCACAAAGAAAACCAGCGCTGTATCTCGACGTAGTAGTATTTGCGACAGTACATGACTGTTGTACTAGCATGGTGCCATAAATATTGTAAAAAGCTTTGTTTCATGCAATGTGGCCTAGCTGTTAGCTTCGTTATCTCCCACGCCGCGTGCCGGTAGCTAAAATCCGGCCATTATCAATTACTTTTATTTAGAATTTATCATTTCAGAAAGATTCTCGAAATATTTATGTTGATGATGTTTGCATATTCTGGAATAGTCCTTGTTTGTACAAAATGTTCAGTCTGTATGTTGGTGTTCGTAAAACGAATGTTTTTAATGCTAAGCGTTATTGTTCACTGACGACCTTGCTTTCAGATTTTGAATTGATTGAGGATACGACGTGACAATACGGATGATCCTGTATAAACGCTCTTTCGCGAACAATGGATAGGGAAGCAGTTATAATCATAACAATATGTTACCTATATACGCCACAATATTTCAATTAGTATTTTGTAAAATTACGACCGGCTAACTGCTTCAGGTAAAATGTCGCTGCGTCAGAACGATACCACTTTAAAATGACGGATCGACGAATTAATAAAGGAAATAAATTTCCGTTATGTGTCCGCGCTCATTAGGAATGTTTTGTAAATGAAATCGTGTACATCGCTCAAATTTCAATATTTATTACGACATTTCAGCTATTGCCATTATTAGATACCAGCAGTTAAGATTAAAAGACCACAAACGGTTACAGGCATTGGTTGTAAAACGTCAAGCTGGAACGGGCAAGAAATTAAGAAGATAAAAATATTTTTGGAAACGTTTGCTCACCAAAAAACTTATAACTTACAAAGCAAACATCAGTGTTACTATTAATGTAATTACAATTTATAGAGCGATCTAGACGGTATTATTCGCCTTATTATTGATCGTCATTTAACTTATTTTGTTTCTACAACATCTAAAACAGAAACAGTTCTTCTGTTTTTGTTACGTACACCAAATGCTACAAATTACTATCTATCTAAATAAAACTTCTTGTCTCTTTTTGCGTAGAAACTGTTTCTTGATGAGCCTGACAATTACTGAAAGATGTAAAAAAATTTTAATCTGGATTTTATATTCTAGTACACTTTTCTGAATCCACAGAATCGAAATATTTATCGGATGAGAAAAATGATACGTGATTAACGTCAAGGAAAAATAAATGTTATAATGAAACAGTAATTATAAAAGCTTATTACGAGTTCAAAAGCTATACTCAGATCACGATCCACAGAAGCATACATAAAAATCTGTCTTCCTGTCGTATATCACTCTTGTACTTGATTGATGTCGTTCTCCAACGCCTCCTAATCTTCTTCGAATAGTTTCATTCGCCATATCTCACTGACAAAAGTTAGCTTCTGGTGCTGTAGTATTCGCAAATAACTCACTGGTTCTTCTGCACGTATTTATATGGAGATGTGACGTAATCGATCGAAATCGAAGTTCCTTGTGACAATAGGCTGTAAGAAAAGATATTTTCATAATGTTTACTTCATTTTTTCATGTTACACAGAAGAGCATATAGCTACTGACTCAAACAGTGCCATTACATTCGTTGCAGGTACAAATTTTATGCGTTGCTTTGAGAGGATGTGTAGATGAGGGCTATTAAAATTGTGGAACTCCAATTATCATCAGATATACGGCGTCACCTTGGAGTTGGCACTGCTAGCATTGGAGAACTCGAAGCGCTATATATTTCAAAAAATCTGCTGTTCGAGTAAGAACTTGTATCAAAATTATAGCAGTAATCAGTTACCGTCAATAGTCGATTCCAAGTCGTCATTCAAGAAGACGAGGTGGAAGAGTAAAACCTCGTAAGAAAGCCAACGACTTCACTGGCGGAAGAAGATCACAATATCAGTGGCAGGGAAAATGAAAGTCTTTTTTCCCGCCTGTGAAAGTAGCCCCATCGGTATAATCCCTGTGTAGAAAATACTGGATTTGAATCCAGATTGCGACACAATGTACGCTGGGCTGGTCAGGACTACCAGAATGACAGTAAAGTTCCAATGTGGAAGCCAACAAGATACAACCGCCTTGTGTCCTAAGTATGACAACCACGCAGAGCGTAGGGAATACTGAGATTTTATTACTGATGCTGTAACTGTAAGGAAGAAATTACTAACTTTAAACCTTAAAAGTTTCATTACCTTTTCTTAATGAATGTTACTGGAGGTTATAAAAACGAGGCAAAAAGAAATGCGACATCATCACACAGAGTATTGGTGCTGGGCTTGTAGCCAAATATTTCGTCAGTTCAGTGCCGTGTGGCTTATTTATTCTTGTAATTGTGAAAAAGACAAATGCCCTCGACGTTGATGTTTATCGCTATCTGGACATTCTTTCGACTGTCTTTATTCTCGTACTCTGTGAGCCGCCTGTATGGTCAGCTTCAGCTGCCCTGAGATATCTTGAATTTTCTCATCCCATTTGCTTTTTGATGTTTCAGTTGCTCGCTGGTGTATCTTGCTTTAACAAATATCTTACCAGACAGTTACGGTATAGTGTCAGATCGGTATTTGCGGTTACTTTATTTATTTATTTAGTTTATTTGTTTGTTTTATTTTTATTTAATTTTTTTAATACAGCTGCTAAGCTATACATTGAACAACAGATTTTGGATACAGTAGCGCTGTGGTTGCAAAGTGTCTAAGACCTAGTCCAGATGAAACCACCCTCCAAACAGACACTGACTTATGTCGTTCACGCTTAGAGAAGTGCGAATAGGCCTCTCAGGAGGTTAGTATTAACGCTCACAAAAGTCATTACCTTACACGTCGGCTAGAGCATAATGCTGGTTAGAGAACATTTGACACTGACAAATGATTCTTTAAATAAATGTCTACGAAATGCTGGCAATGGACATTCTCTAACTGTATCGCTTAGAAATATCGATGTATCAAAAGGATAATTCTTATTAATGTCTTCGTTTTTTGTTGACATTAAGTTGATTTGTAAATTAGTTCATATCGCACTGTTTTTGCTTGGAAAATAATTTCCATTCACATCAACGAGAAAGAGAGAGAGAGAGAGAGATGGCGGAGGACGGCAGAAAGAGGAGTGTGGGGAAGATTTAATGATATGCTACTAGTAGACTGAAACCTCATTATATACTGATTCTGTGTCTGTCAAATTTCACAGTTAGTGCTTTGGCTATGCGTTTCATTTCTTAGGTGAAATACTTTCCGCCAAATTTTGAAATGTGGGTGACGGAATGACTGCATTCCATACACAATTCATAAACAGACAAACATGCAGTATTATACCAGAGGAAAAATGCTCCTATCGGAGAACAAGAAAGACGAATATGCTGAAAAGTGGGATACCAGCTGCCTCATTCTACCTTCCTCAGCACCTATGAAAATTTACCCAAAAATTTTGGCTTGCGAACATATTCGAGCTGTTCCTAAAATCTCGCCTGTCACTCCCACAAGCTCCCCTAACTGTTAACTCGCTCACACACGCAATAGTCCATCGCTGTAAATTGTCCATACGCATCCACTCCTACTTGTTCATTCGCACTAACTCATTTAGCCCACCTCATTTTCATTATCTCTTTGCGTCTCTCTGTCATTGTCTCCTGTCTCACAGTCTCAGTCTCCTTTGTTCTGTCCTACTACTACTGGCTCAAATGGCTCTGAGCAGTCCCCTAGAACTTAGAACTACTTAAAGCTAACTAACCTAAGGACATCACACACATCCATGCCCGAGGCAGGATTCTAACCTGCGACCGTAGCATCCGCGCGGTTCCGGACTAAAGCGCCTAGAACAGCTCGGCCACCGCGGCCGGCTACTACTACTGTCATCTATCACTGTCATTGTCGTCTTCTTACTGTCACTATCTAATTCATTCCTTCTCACTGTCACATCTCTCTCTCTCTTCCTCGTTGTCATTGTCTTTCATTATCACTGGTTTCAGCTTTCTCATTCTCTTTATTCCTCTCATAGCCATTATTTACAGGATTAACTATAAATAATACATGATTAAAAATCCAATTTACAATTATATTTATTGGAGTAAACTTAACATTTTTCCCTCAACACTTGGCACTTTTCCAGGAACGGTTCTGTCACTTTCAACTATACTGCGCAATAGAATTAAAGGACCAGTTTTTCGAAATCCGATAATTTTCTCCCATTGCGACGCATAAGCTTGAGATATGACTCAAATGAAACAAGCCTCTGTAACGGTGCAAAGACTTGACGATATCTTCTGCTGCGGCGTCGTCCTCGGGCTCAAAGATGCTTGAAACAGCCAGGCGCGAATACATCCGAAAAAAAATTAGAGCTCAGAAGGTCATATGACGTGTAAAGTGGGTTAATGATGTCACACTGGAATCAAATTCCACCAAAATTCTGCTCAATTCACCCCATCTTTTGACGCCTCTGCGATGAGGGTCAGAACAGCGACTTCCAGCGTTTAAATCGCGCGAGTTTGTTGTGAGTGGCCGAGGAAGACATTCCAGACACACCGCCGCTTTGAATTGACATGTAAATACCTCAGGGGTGGCATAAAAGGCGTCAATGAAACCACCCCTTCCCTTGGGACGTTCATACCCATACAAGCTTTTTGGCAGCGCTAGGTGTCCGACGATCACAACTTGTTATTCAGTGATAAATCAAACTGTCACACAGGCATCCGTTCACAACACGTTACCATAAAAACAACGACATAGAAATTGCATCTTTCCGTGTACACAGGGTGTGCCATGAGGAATTGTCAACGTTCAGCGATATGACACGAAAGGCCATTTGAAGCAATAAAGTCAAATATACGTAGGCTCTAAAGTGTACACCTTAAGAGCCAAGAGTACTTTTTCATTTTGATACTGTGAAACAAATCTCTACTACCCCAAGAGTTTTGATTTCCATATTTTGAGAGGTACTTGGTTCAAATGGTTCAAATGTCTCTGAGCACTATGGGACTTAACTACTGTGGTCATCAGTCCCCTAGAACTTAGAACTACTTAAACCTAACTAACCTAAGGACATCACACACATCCATGCCCGAGGCAGGATTCGAATCTGCGACCGTAGCAGTCGCGCGGTTCCGGACTGCGCGCCTAGAACCGCTAGACCACCGCGGCCGGCCTTTGAGAGGTACTAATATCGACCAAAACAATGGAAAATGTGCAGTAAACATGAGCTCTAATGCGTGAACCTTAAGAGTTATCAGCACTTACTGCTCTTCACTTCTGTGACAGACATCTCTTCTGCTGAACAGGTGTTCGCAGCTCTTCAGGTAGGCATTTTAGAGGCCAAGTTCACTAGACGTTTTTGCTTCGAATGAGTGTTCCTGTCATGTCCCTCCTTCTGGGACACCTTGTACAACCGACGGCTGTATCCTTAAATTGAGCTCCGTAACCTACAACTCAAGCAAGAACGTGTAGGTAAGCAGCATATAAAAGGTCATTAGAAAGATAGGCCTGTAGTAGGCGCTAATCTTCACCAGCAACGCGGAAACGAAAGTTTTTATATTGTAATGAGAATAGGTTGTTGTCTGGGAGATAGGCAGCCCCCACTGCTGTCATTTATTGATCAGATTGCAAATACGCTACCTGATTAAAAGTACCTGGACACATATTAGTGGACACTAATGTGGGGTATATCCACCCTTAGCCTTTATTTATAGCTTGAACCCCGCTAGGGATGTTTCAGTGAGGTAGCTCAATCATCGTGGAAGGGTGACAAACATTCCTCTTCAGAAGCCGAAACCAGCGAAAGTGCTGATGTTGGACTCTGGGGTCCAGCTAAGCCAATGTTCTAACTCATCCCGAAAGTGATCCATTGATTTCGGGTTGGCCAGTACAGTTCAGGAATGTCATCGTCCATAGACCATTGACTCACAGGTGATGTTTCATCACAAGCTGCATTGTCATGTTGATATGATCGTCGACTCCGAATTATTCTTTTACGCTATTCCGTATGTAATGCTATACAACGTGTCCATATGCTTCTGAATGTAGTGTTTGCGTTAGCTCTATAAGGACACCACACCCTAACTACGAAAAGCTCTCCTGTACTGAAACGCCACCCCCTCAGCTCCGCTGTGTTGGCTCTACGCATTGTGGCAATGGACTTTCTCCAGGAAGTCTCCAACCGCAAACTCTTTCATCGGACTGCCAAAGGATCCAAATTATTCGTTTCCCGTTATCCAGTGTCCAGTGCTGTCGCTCTTTACACCACCTCTAATGTCCCTTATCATTGACTATAGAAGTGTGTGGCTAGTGAGGAGCTGCTCGATTATTGTATCCCATTCAAATGGTTCAAATGGCTCTGAGCGCTATGTGACTTAACATCTGAGGTAATCAGTCCCCTAGAACTTAGAACTACTTAGACCTAACTAACCTAAGGACATCACAAACATCCATGCCCGAGACAGGATTCGAACCTGCGACCGTAGCGGTTGCGCGGTTTCAGACTGAAGCGCCTAGAACAGCTCGGCCACACCGGCCGACTATCCCATTCATTTCAACTACCTACGCACAGCGATTGTGCTAGCTGGACTGCAGGTAGAACTCACAAATGCCTGAGTCCGTCAGTGCACGAGATCTACCTCGTCTTGGTTTATCGGTTGTTGTTCCTTTGTTTTCCACATCACAGTCATATCCCAAGCAGTCAACTTGGGAAGAATTGTAGCGGTCGGAATGTCTCTGATGGATCTGTTACTCAGGTGGTATCCAACGACTAGCCCACTATCGAAATTACTGAGCTCTCCTGACCTACTCATTGTGCTTTTTCCACCCCCTTACTCACACAGTAATCTCCTTTTATACTAGTTCATCCACTTCTCGTTACATCCAATCAACAATTCCGCATTACAAAGACGCGTCCTGATTAGATAGTGTACGTTTTCAGCAGCTCGTGATAATTTTCCAACAGTTAACATTACTTTTTAAACAGATTACGATACATTTCTAATATCTTTAAATTGCGGTTGTTCTCCTAAGAGAACTTGCTGCGATGGTTTTATTAGTTGCGAATCTGCGACCCTTTATGAAACAGCTATGTTCTCGAAAGGCTCTACCAGTTCTTCTAAAAATATATAACTTCCTTCTACACATGTCTCCATCCACATGTCTCCAACCACATGTCTCCATCAACAGACATCTGAGTTACGTTTAAAATAGACAGAAGTTGTTTAACAATGAACAAACGGCGGAATATGGAAACTGCATTTGAGATGTTGCTACACAAGTGTGGTTTCGTGGGAAGCGGTCGTTCGCAACACGCTCCAGCTGTTGTTTCCACTCACATTTGTAGCCAAAATAACAAGACCTTCTAACGTACTAATGACGAGACACTTCCAATATCCTTGCTACAGAGTAATTTACAGGCAGCAAATTGATACCATACACTAATCCTGGGCGTCTTGCCACGTTTGCTGCTGCTCCCCCCGTCGGATGTTCGAGTCCTCCCTCGGGCATGAGTGTATGTATTGTCCTTAGCGTAATTTAGTTTAAGTTAGATTATGTACTGTGTAAGCCTGGGGACCGATGACCCCAGCAATTTGGTCCCATAGGAGTTTACCACAAATTTCCAGATTTACACTAATCTAGCAACAATAACAACATCTCATATGGGCCGAAACAAGGACTGCATGGCCTAAATACAACAGTTCTTACTTTAGCTACCACCATATCGGCCTGATTACTTTGCGGTTGATTGCTGCTCATGGATCCCGTACACGACTGGGTTGCTCTTCAGCTTGACAGTGCCTGGTGACAGATTATTAGCTACAGATACGGTTTTCTCTGGTTGTTACTTGTACCTGCCGCCAATAATCACCCTGTAATGGTTTTTCTTCCGTGAAGCTTGTAAAAATGAAGACTGAATCAACTAGCGATAGTCATTTATCACAGATACTTTTTTCGATACTCAAAGTATGAGTTTTAATACCAAGAAATCGATAGTACTATGGTATCATATAAAAAATATAACTACCAGAATTATCGAATGGCAAAAAATTAAGCTTTCATCAATCGTTTAAAAAGTAATCCTCTTCTTCATTTCAGAGTAGCACTTCTGCGTCCTTCTATAGCACCACACACCAGACGCTTGGATTCTCTTGTTTTCCGGTTTTTCCATAGTACATGTGAAAAGTCTCCGCGATTTATTGTTGTCCACGTCATTCATTTCCACTTCTAAATTTACTGTGGTATTTCTAAATTTATCTGGGAGAAGATGTCATATTCACACATAAACAAGAACAACTTGCCATACAACACTTTCAGACATATTTTTATATGTATACAACACTTTCAAACACATTTTTATATGCGTTTCGTATCATACAATTTTGTATGAAACCCACATCCGCCTTCTTTACGTATTGTGTAGGATGTCTTAAGATATTGTCATCTCCTTCACTTCTGGTGAATGATCGTACTTGTATTTGCGTACTAGGTGGTAGCAGAGGTGTTCTGTCTGCTAGAGAACAGTAGGACCAACGTCTGAGTAGGTAGATACTATTTCTAGGGCATAGAGGTAGTGTGGTTCTGTCCGTTCCTTGGTAGGTTGGTAAAGGAAGCTACCTCTCTCTTCACTTCCTATTATATCTGTGGGGCACCCTCGGACAGGGTCCGCGCTAGCCAGTCTGCACACAGTTTCTCAAGAGGTAACATCTCTGGCTAAGTGAGTGTTTGGTAAGTCCGAAGGACAATGAAATTCTTAAGCTTTCAGCCTGCTGAAATATTAATTACGTTTGGCTCTGAGCACTATGGGACTTAACTTCTGAGATTAATTACGTTTCTTACAGATCTACATCGAAAATATTTTATATATTATTTTAAATCGGAATGCAGTGCGATTTCAGTGTTGGTTTCGGAGTGTATTGCGGTAGTTGCCTTGTTTCCACTCCAACAAAGGGAAGTGGAAGCACGTTGTCATGAGGCGTAATTCTGATTAAAATCATCGCTCTTTAGTGTGAATGTGCGTATAAGTGTTTTCTCTCGTTGAAATTCTTGAAATTAATAATTTGTGCTTTGTCGTAGCAGTACCACGTGCTCGTAAAATTGTTTGAGCCATCAGGTCAATATTATGCCGTTATTAACGCAGTTCGGAAGTTTCTTTTGTAACTAATGTGTTTCAGTGTTGGTTTCGGAGTGTATTGCGGTAGTTGCCTTGTTTCCACTCCAACAAAGGGAAGTGGAAGCACGTTGTCATGAGGCATAATAATGATTAAAATCATCGCTCTTTAGTGTGAATGTGGGTATAAGTGTTTTCTCTCGTTGAAATTCTTGAAATTAATAATTTGTGCTTTGTCGTAGCAGTACCACGTGCTCGTAAAATTGTTTGAGCCATCAGGTCAATATTATGCCGTTATTAACGCAGTTCGGAAGTTTCTTTTGTAACTAATGTGTTTGGATTTGATTTCGTCATTAAAATCGTTGTGGTATTACACTTTTTCTGTAAATGTACTTGTGCACGTTGAACATGTGCTGTAGTAACAAAACTAGCCCTCAGTTACTCTTTTGCATAATACTTCGCGTATTCAAGGTTAATTAATCGCTATCGCGAGCAGTTTTCCTATTTCACAATTTCTAGAAAGATTTTTATAGAGAATTTTGGTAAGATTGTGGATATATCGAAACACGTGATCTTTGTCTAAAGCCCCAATACCAGTCTGTGGTTATTCAATGGGAACGCGACTACGCCAGGAGTGGAATTTCGTTGCTTAAATAGAATGGATTGGTGATGGTTCAGTTTCTTCTTTTGTGTACCCTTGAATTATCTTCGTGTGCTTGTTTGAATGCGGTATCCCATCCTGTTGCCTATTCTTTGTTTTCTATTCTTAGAAAATCACGTTTTATGTTAACTGAACCTCCTCTGAGTAACACTTTTCTTAATTAATTTAGAATAGTAAATAAGGCACCAGATCTGAGACATACTTAGCATGTGTTATCCTTTTTATTGAACACTGATGAATTTTAAAATAAATGTGAAAGTTTAAACTTACTTTACTTTCCTGGAATTTAGTTTTCCCAATCACCTAATTACTTCAAATAATAAAATTATAAAAAAGTGAGCTGATAGCGTGGGTGATATTCCATAGATTTAAAAATTCATAACAGAAGTAAAAATTTGTGTCACCCACGCATACTTTTCACCCTAGGTTCGGAAGGTTTTAAAAAACACTAGACTCATTATACATGCATTACTTCCATGCAATGCTGTGTTCCAAAAGCACATTCGCAGAAATATTTTCCTCATATTAAAACGTATGTTTCCAAACAACCCTGTCGAAAGAAAATCCGCAACTGAGCGTTATACCAGAGGTTGAAAATACCGCTTCTATTATCACACGACCGGTTTCGGGCTCTTATACGCCCATCTTCAGGTGTCGTAAACTTGGTGCTGTGATCTCCGAGCGCCGCGGTGGACGTGTACGAGGCGCGGTGTGCTCTGCGCTCGTCCACCGCGGCACTCGGAGGTCACAGCACCAATTTACGACACCTGAAGAAACGGATCATGTGATAATAAAACAACTTTACAACTGTAGCGGCGTTTTCAACCTCTGGTAAAACGTATTTTTGATACCAGCACGCTTCTTTTGTCTAGAAATGTCCTCTTCGTCTGTGATAGTCCACATTTTACTTACATTTCTATGTCCTTTTGCTTACAACGTAGCAGAATTCCTTCATTTCGCGTACTGTCTGGTCTCGAATTTTGCTTTTACATTTGCCGCAATCTCATTTCCGCTACTTCTCATTTCCTACTCTCAGTACATTTGTAAGTAGGCTGTTTATGTTTTCTTATTGGCAACGTTACGTAGCGCTCTGTATGAAAATCACTGGCTGTGCTGTGTGCAGTCTGCGGCTAGTTTGCATTGTTGTCTGCCATTGTAGTGTTGGGCAGTTGGCTGTTAACAGCGCATAGCGTTGCGCAGTTGGAGGTGAGCCGCCAGCAGTGGTGGATGTGGGGAGAGAGATGGCGGAGTTTTGAAATTTGTAAGACTAGATGTCGTGAACTGCTATATATATTATGACTATTAAGGTAAATACATTGTTTGTTCTCTATTAAAATCTTTCATTTGCTAACTATGCCTATTAGTAGTTAGTGCCTTCAGTAGTTTGAATCTTTTATTTAACTGGCAGTAGTGGCGCTCGCTGTATTGCAGTAGTTCGAGTAACGAAGATCTTTGGTGAGCTAAGTGATTTGTGAAAGGTATAGGTTAATGTTAGTCAGGGCCATTCTTTTGTAGGGATTTTTGAAAGTCAGATTGCGTTGCGCTAAAAATATTGTGTGTCAGCTTAAACACAGTCGTTCATTAATTTTTCTAAGGGGACGTTTCATATGTCGACCCTTAGCCGAGGATACCTCACTGGAATCTTGTGATTTTTTCTTGTAGTGTGTGTAATTAGTGTAGATTTTGTTTATTGCTAGCGCGTAATTGTAGAGAGAATCTCCTTTGTAGTTGCAGTCTTTCATTGTTGTACATTAAACAGGTGTAGTACGCAGGTAAATTTGCACCAAGTATTTCGCAGCTGCGCATGCAATTAACCAGATATTATTTTCAGTGCTATGTTAATGTGTTCTCTTATTTTTGCTCTTCAAATTGTGTTTTTATGTGTTGTAGTATGAAATATTGTGCCAATAATGGCGTGTGAAAAACGTAATACTAGGCTCCAAAGTAAACTGAGAAATGACAGTGAAGACGAAAGCAGTGTGTTAACGCCACCATGTAATGAATTAACTAATGTTCAAAGTAGTAATTTGGTAACTGTGCATAGGGAAATGGAGCGGGCGTCAAATAATGGTGTAGGCAGTGAAACAATTAGTGAACAGGGAAGCATTATCGATCGATCGGTCGGCAACAGCTCGCCTCAGGAATCCGAAATGACAGGACACAGTCTCGCAAATACTGTAGATTCAGGTTTTGCGTCCTCACCGTTTTCTCAAATGAGTCAAAACACATTTTCCGCTTGTCAAAATGTGAATGTTGCCGGTGCAAATTCACTGCCGAAAAGCACTGAGGAACATGTTTCAGACACCAGTGCATTGTTATTACAATTAATGCAACAAATGGGACAAAAGCTTCAAAAGTTAGAAACAATGGAACAAAATCAGAGATAAACACAGCAAAAGCTTCAAACGTTAGACACAATGGAACAAAATCTTCAAAAGTTAGACACAATGGAACAAAATCTTCAAAAGTTAGACACCTTGGAACAAAATCAGAGACAAACACAGCAAAAGCTTCAAAAGTTAGACATAATGGAACAAAATCTTCGGAAGTTAGACACCACACTTGAACAAACACGTGAAGATTTAACTACTGAGTTACATAAAATCGAATTGAAATGTCAAAAAGTCTGTAATGACGTAAAAACACAAATTTGTGAGCATTTCCAACCTATTTTTTCGCGGCATGAAAATACATTACAGAATCACGAATTAGCCATAAGAGAACTGCAAACTATTGTTCATGAAAATCATGAGACCTTGCAAGCTAAAATTGACTCAGTTGCATCTACCGATTCGGTTACGTAACTTGTAAAAACTCAGGAAAACTTAAAGAACACAGTAGATACGATTTCCACACAAATGGACAGTCTGAAGTTTGGTTCAGAAAGACACACTGAGGAAATAAGTACACTATCGGAGAAGGTAGCCGAACTTTCGGATCAGTTCACTAACATATCTGCAAAGGTAGATGATGATCTGAATGACACAAGACCTGTAGCCATCACTGACACAGAAGAGTATGAACAAATTAAGAAATTCAAACAAAATCAGAATCAAATTAATACGCAACACAAAAGAGAAATCCGGGAAGTACAAGATTAGTTGGCACAAGTAATACAAAAATTACATATTTCAGAGGACACTCGCGCTCCAACGCGGGAAGAGGGTCTTAGAAATATGGAAAAGCCACAAAATAATAACACAGGGCATTTCGGAAATTATGAAAGAAATTGGCAAGGTGCACCGAATTTTGAGATGGAACCGCCGACACGACGTAACAATGACCGATATGCTACTCGCCGACACGATGATTTTGACTATAAGCTGTTCATTACTACACGTAAATTCAAAACATTTAAGAATTCTGGCAACGACATTCATCCACAAGCGTGGCTCCATCAATTCTCTCATTGCTTCCCCCCCCCCCCCCCCAACTGGTCATTAGAGCAAGATTAGAATTTATGTGTGGCTATTTAGAGAATGAACCAGCTGTAAGAATGCGATCGGTCATTCACGATTGCCACAGTGGAGGAGAATTTTATCATGCCTTCCTCTCAGCATATTGGTCTGAAGCTACACAAGACCGAGTAAAACATAGCATCATAATGATGAAACATTTCGAACAATCTGAATTTTCCAGTCTTGTGAAATATTTTTAAGACATGTTGCATAAGAATCAGTATCTTTCAAACCCATACAGCCCCACAGAACTCATCCGCATTCGCTTAATGAAATTTCCTGAACATTTACGACATATTATTTTAGCAGGACGTTGCAAAGACGACATTGAAGCTTTTCAGGGACTGTTACAAGAACTGGAAATTGACACTGACAATCGCGGAACGCAAAAACAGGAGCACAACAATTACAGGTCACATCTGTCACAATTCCGTAATGACAGACATAATACACGACAAGGATATTCTTACAACGTAAATCGTGACCAAAACAGACACCACCCGTATGACAACCGTTGGCAGAGTAATAATAGTTACAGAGAAAGATCGCATTTCTGTAGTAATGAGTGTGACAGAGACAATCATAGAAACAGACAATATGAGAACCAACATAATTATTATCAAGTGAGACAGAACAATTTCAGACGCAACGGTCCACCGCGCAGTTACGATTCTGGGAGAAATTCTCCTCCACATGACCGACTGGAAAGAAACTATGGAATCTACCGACATGACGACAGACGATATAATCGTAACGACAGAGCTAAATTTCATCAGAACTGGCGGGATTCAAACAGAGCAGGGCCCTCTCGACAAGGGGAATTTGTAGAAGTTAGGTCTCCTAATCCCAATAACGACACGCGCCAACAGAGAGACAGAGAATGACTCGCACCGCAGGCAACGTGCGCCGGCAGGCTCAGAGAAAAATAACATAGACGCTAACCTTGAGAAAAATTCCAGTATTCTTTACCGACGTATACCGCACGATAATTGCGTTGAAGTTGAAACTCTGCGTACTAGGAAGAGTAAAAGTTTACACAACATTTCACATGTAAAACCGTTTATTGAAAGATAATCTGCTTTTTAACTTAGTCTTTGCCATAAAACTTTTCACTTCAAGCTACTAGTATAATTTGTCACACTGAGAAACTGTTAACATGCAACAATGTTTTGAAGTTAACTATCCAGCCTAGAACCTAGGGAACATTTTTAAACAGAAATTACGAATGCATTGTTATAGTGAGCAAACGACACAGTGTTGTTATTTGTACATTCTTGCTTGTTAGTTGCACGATTACGTAACGACTATCAGGCTTACATACTTAGAACATATACTGGTACTGCTAATGAGATTTTAATGCTACATTTTGGTTTACTTGAAAATACATTCTGGATTTAAAGTACCTTCTGTGAGATACCAGATGACGCAGTGGTTAGTTTATGTGACAGCTACACGATTTTATCACGACGCTACTAATGAGTGACAATTTACAATGTTGCTTTTGTGCTGTATCTGTTTTATATCTGCACAGTTTTTCTGAATTATTCTGGAAAGTGAAACATGTTTTAGTAGTAACTTTTGTGGTATAGCTACAATGAGACAGCCTTTTCTGTAGCACAACAATACGTTACAGCACAGTACTTTCTTCATCACGGCAATAAACGTAATAACTAAGATATCTATACGCAAAGCATTTCACTTTTGTTTATCATGAGGTAAGTACATTGACTTCTGCAGAACTTAGTTTTCGGAGGACGATAACTACGACACTTCCACAGAGATTATCTTACAACAAGACGCACTGTTTAGCGCTACAGTACACGCATCTGAGTGATTAATTTTGTACTTAAAACATTTATTTTTAAAGATATTTGAAGTACAATGATGCAAAGAAAGTTTTCCGTGATACATTTCATTCCATTGCTGTAATCTGTAACACCTGAGGGTGTAATTACATTAATCCGCAGGGGGGTACATGCTTACTTTGTGTACCATGTGTTTGGCAAGAACAATGAGCCCTAGCTAATATGGTATTTGCTTATACAACTTTACACATCGGTACCATATTTCTCTAACACATAAATTACACAGCTATCTGATCATTTAACTGAGAGAGACAAACATTTATTTTACTACATCAGTGACAGATGTTTATGTAATTACACCATTGGATAACTTCACACTTACGAAATTGTATTTTGTCTGTACTTTGTGAACTGCTCATATTTTTTCGGAACCATTGTGATACTATGAGAGCTTTGAATGATGTGTTTGGTATGGGATTATGATTTTTAAAGTACGTTTGAGGTAGATGACACTATTGAAATGAGCAGAGAATTTTTTTTAGGTTTTGATATTATTGCAAAAAGCTATGACGATTTTGAGATTTGACTGAGGTGCTATGATGTTATTATTAAGACGACGATGTGTATTATGCTGTTGAGGTATGTTTATCATCAATAAGCTGATGCTATATGAGGAATTTGATTATGCTACATATTTATTATGGAAACCAAGAATCCTTTAAGAGTTATGAAATGTGTGTAAATGCGTGAATGTATTCACAATGCCGACGAAAATTTTTTGGACGCTGTTATATTTACAGGATTTTGTTTCTACACATTTGAAACGCAAATTCTCGACCTGTTAAATTTTTATATGAGACTGTCACTGTAGTGGAAACTGATGTCGTAAATATTTCGGTAAGGAAGGTAGGTCACCTTGACGTAATGCGTTTTGGGCACCCAACTGAGAGATAGTCGTCTGACAAAAGAAAGCCATTAGGTGGAGAAAAATAGAGGCCATTATCCTCGCTATTGACGTTCCTTTGTAGAAAGCATCGCAAATACGACACACTCAAACTTGAAAACATATGATTACACTGTGGAGCTCTTAATTTATATTTACTAAAATGACTAATGAAATGATGAGAAACATTTTACATCTGTTGTCTTTCTAGTTGAGAGATTGCTCATTTTGTTTAATATCTGGTTTCCAGCTGTGTTGCAGCACTGGCTTTATAAAATAAAATTTAGTGCATTTGCTAATGTGAACACTTTCTGCCAACAGATCTATTAAATAATAATTTTATGATCCATATTCATCGAAATAGGATCACTTGGAATCGAAAGAACAATAAGAAGGGATTAATAACAGTAACTGCATACATAATTTTATTTTCAAGTACTTGGTAATTTTTTTGGTAGAGTAAGTTATCGTGATGCATCACTCTAGTGTTAAGATGTGACATAGGTATTAAATATGGCCATTTTTACTGTAACATTTTTTCTGCTTGAGCTTTGTCATGTTTAGATATAAGTTATTGCATTTGCTGCTGCTGTTTGCCAGGCATAGTGCTGCTAAATTTCACTTTGTATTACTCTGTTAAGCTAGTTTTACTACTGATTTATTTTTCTTGTTGCTGCACATTGGCTCATATTAGTTATAATGTTGCATTTGCTTGGTAATTTAGATTTACTGTAGCTTACTTTGCCAATTTCCATTTTTTTGTCATTGCTGTTTGTGTTAATTGTTTTGTGCTGCTGCATTGCCTCGTCCCTTAGTTTAGCATCTGAGCTCAGGAGATTTAAGTTAGCTTAAGATGGGGTAGGCTATATAAGAGAACGAGTTGTGATGAATTGGAAGAAATGCATTGAAAAGCTATAAGAAAATGGTTTGGCCAAAAACGGATTTTGAAAGAGGATGTGAACAGAATACAGAAAGCATGCTTGGATAGGATTTTTTTGGTGGAAACAAGTGTTGAAATAAGGGGAAAGATCTACAGAACGAAGTTTTGGGTTGGACTGTAGTACCAAATGTCACATTGAAAACGAACCCTGTCTTTCCTTTTGTATTATTCCACTATGTGTTTATGTACCCTTGTGTATTTGTCTTTTTCCTGTCTTTAAGTGTTTAGCTAATAAGATTTATGTTGTAGAATTTTTCAAATACTATGTTACTTTCTCCGTAAAGATGTTTAGACATTATTTATTCTGTTCTGTTTCAATGCTCAAGTGTGAAATTAATGTTTCGAAAACTATTCTCATTATTTTATATATTTACTTATGTCATAATTCCTGTAACACTGATGTACATGTTTATTTCTATTCTTTTGTAAAGCCTGTTTTACTACAAATGTTATCTGTATTGTTTGATAAGTCAGCAAGGGACTGGTTAACAGCATTGCTGGTTCTAAGGACAATTCCAAACACTTTGTGAGTGCACAAGTGGTGGTTATGGACTTGCTATATTATCCACAAGACTCTTCAATGGTGATTGTGCAACTGCACAGTCACAACAGATGGCTGCTGGCCATCTCTACAAGGACTACAGTGGGTCTGCACCTCTGGTGGCCCACCAATACCGTAATCTCTACCAGGACTACGGTGGGTCTACTCTGTAATGACCTGCCTACCAATATTCTTCATAACTTCGAATGACTCTGCTGTGGGTTTGCTCCGTTGTGGCCCATTACTTGTCTGCATGTCGAGAGTCAGCACTGTCTTTCCGTTGGAAGGACAACACTACTTCTTCAAGAATGCGTGGAAATCCACTACTCCCATGTGCATTTTCTTTTACTGCACAGACTTTCAGAAAAACACTGCAATTTTACTGTGAGAATGATCAGGACTGTCTTTATGGACTGTGAGAAAATTTTAGCTTTAGACCAACATTGTATCAATAAGTGTGTGCATTTGAAATCTTTGTTATTGTAATTATGAAAAATTTTATCAAATCATTATTGGCCACTGCCCAAAACAATTTGTAAAATTTTTTGTGGGGAGCATGGGGGCTATGTAAGTAGGCTGTTTATGTTTTCTTATTGGCAACGTTATGTAGCGCTCTGTATGAAAATCACTGGCTGTGCTGTGTGCAGTCTGTGGCTAGTTTGCATTGTTGTCTGTCATTGTAGTGTTGGGCAGTTGGCTGTTAACAGCGCTTAGCGTTGTGCAGTTGGAGGTGAGCCGCCAGCAGTGGTGGATGTGGGGAGAGAGATGGCGGAGTTTTGAAATTTGTAAGACTAGATGTCATGAACTGCTATCTATATTATGACTATTAAGGTAAATACATTGTTTGTTCTCTATTAAAATCTTTCATTTGCTAACTATTCCTATTAGTAGTTAGTGCCTTCAGTAGTTTGAATCTCTTATTTAACTGGCAGTAGTGGCGCTCGCTGTATTGCAGTAATTCGAGTAACGAAGATTTTTGGTGAGGTAAGTGATTTGTGAAAGGTATAGGTTAATGTTAGTCAGGGCCATTCTTTTGTAGGAATTTTTGAAAGTCAGATTGCCTTGCGCTAAAAATATTGTGTGTAAGTTTAAGCACAGTCTTGTATAATTGTTCAAAGGGGACGTTTCACATTAATCAATAACGTGTGTTCAGTACACTGCCCTTGCCATTTTCGGTCCTACAATTGGTCTTCACTTTCGTTTGAAGATAGCAATGTCATCAGAGAATCATGTCGTTGATGTCCTTTAAGCTAAGCTTTAATCGCACTCATTAACATTCCTTTAATTCCACCACTGTTTTTCCGATTTATAGATTGAACAGTAAGAGCGAAAGACTACATAGTTGTTTTATACACTTCCTAATCTGAGCATTTCTTTCAACCTTGAAGTATTACTTTTAATTTCTTTTAAGTAACATGGAAAATTTGCTCTGCTGTTGATAGTACTTGATTTGGTTCATACAAATGTCGCGTAATTCTCGCATTTTGCCTTGTATTCAAAAATAGAGCATTCTTACAAATGAAGCTCATTGTAAAAGGAGGAGAGCTTCTGCAAAGTTTGGAACGTAGGAGGCGAGGTACTGGCGGAAGTAAAGCCGTGAGGACGGGGCGTGAGTCGTGCTTGGGTAGCTCAGTAGGTAGAGCACTTGCCCGCGAAAGGAAAAGGTCCCTAATCCGAGTCTCGGTCCGACACACAGTTTTAATCTGCCAGGAAGTTTCATATCAGCGAACACTCCTCTGCAGAGTAAAAATCTCATTCTGGAAGCTCATTGTATATGTACATGTTCATGCTTTTGTCTTCAAAGGTAGCCTGCAACAACCCACTTTGAAAATGGTGTGTCTTGGGAGTATAAAGTTTATGTGAAGACCTCTATTCTCTTTCTAGTTGCAGTACCTGTCCTTTACTCCTTAAGTTCCTATTTTTATACTTTAATTGATTCTTGAAAACATAGTGTATTTCCATACTTTGCCTTGTCTATTTAATAAAAAAATTTGCGTCCCGGAAATGTTGGAAACTAGTAACCAGTTAGTATCTCGAGATACTGTCAGCGTCGATAATGTTCCTGCGATGTTATCGAGATATCCACACAGTTTTAGGTATTGGTACCGATAGCAAACGTATCGAATATGGTATCTGAACGTTTGCACATGCACATCGAAATCATTCATTGACAGAAAACCGAAGCTATAAATGAAGTAAAGGTGATTACTGCGTGCGTTTTCCATTATATCCCTTGAGAGGAGGCAGAAAAATGGTTCAAATGGCTCTGAGCACTATGCGACTTAACTTCTGAGGTCATCAGTCGCCTAGAACGTAGAACTAATTAAACTTAACTAACCAAAGGACATGACACACATCCATGCCCGAGGCAGAATTCGAACCTGAGACCGTAGCGGTCGCTCGGTTCCAGACTTTAGAGCCTAGAACCGCACGGCCACTCCGGCCGGCAGAGGAGGCAGATTCATCAGTATTATGCCTATTTGTTATGAAATCCGTTAAGCTATATCCTGCAAACCAGTTGGAATAGCGAAAATGTAAATATGAACGGCTGTGGCTCTCTGTTCACTGCGTAGCGTATAGTATGTGGTGTGCACCGATGAAATGGTAATTGTGACGTTGTAGCCCGAGGCTCCGTCGGGCTGCCTGTCAACACAGTAGAGTAGTGCCTACGGCGAGATAACAGCTAATGGAGTGCGTGATGGCGGGAGCCGCGTCAACATGTGTGTCCCTGGGGGGAACCGATAGGAATTCACGAAACACTTCAGCAAGACTCTGACGTCATACCAAGTTCCGCGAACACGCGACAGTTCTGGCGCTACAGCGATGGCTAACCAGTTCTTGCTTTTGTTAATTAAATAATTATCTATCCTATTCCTTTTATCATGTTATACAATGAATTTACATCTTAAATTGTGCATAAAAACGGAAAATATTATGTTCTAATTCGTATTTCATCGCCTAGAGACGCGCGAGCGCGCGTTCGCACTCACACACACACACACACACACACACACACACGCACACGCACACGAACACACATAGAGTCGTCGGCCGCTTTTTCTCTGCTGTTTCGGCACATATTTGCAATTACATTGTTAGAATGTCTAGCTGAGTCAGCCTAAACAAATATTGCTCATTGCAAATGGTTCAAATGGCTCTGAGCACTATGGGACTTAACTGCTGTGGTCATCAGTCCCCTAGAACTTAGAACTACTTAAACCTAACTAACCTAAGGACATCACACACATCCATGCCCGAGGCAGGATTCGAACCTGCTACCGTAGCGGTCGCGCGGTTCCAGACTGTAGCGCCTAGAACCGCTTGGCCACCCATGGTCATTGCAGCTTTCCTGCTATGCCCGGTGTCAACGGAAACATCGGTTTCTTTCCAGTCACAGACAAAATTATTATTAGCATGAATCTTTACGTTCCATTTGCGTAGAGCGCTCCTAAATTAGTCTAATGCGGTATTTGTTTTAACGATATTTGATAACAGGGCCAGCAAACATTACGTTCTCTGCCAGTGCTGTTGCATGGTGGTAGCACATATCGTGGGTCAGGGAGACACAAGACGAGAAGGGAGTCGGGCAAGAAAGACGAGGCGAACATAAGGTTAACGATTTCCCGATGTTTCTTCTGGTTATCAACTGCACTGGAGGCTGCTAGAAAACAATACACGTAGCCAGAGTACTAAACAGCCCAATACCGTGTCACTTTCAAGACGAATTTACGAAACGGTAAGATGTTTCAGTTTCCAAGTTCCTAACAAAAAATGGTTCAAATGGCTCTGAGCACTATGGGACTCAACTGCTGAGGTCATTAGTCCCCTAGAACTTAGAACTAGTTAAACCTAACTAACCTAAGGACATCACAAACATCCATGCCCGAGGCAGGATTCGAACCTGCGACCGTAGCGGTCTTGCGGTTCCAGACTGCAGCGCCTTTAACCGCACTGCCACTTCGGCCGGCTCAAGTTCCTAACACGACAATATCTATGCCACATCACTAACGTTTCCGATTAAGAAAACGTAGCACAGACCAAACGAAAGGCCTTTAATTTAGCTTAATTACTGCAATTAGTGAGCCGCAAGATTGTAATTTTGCAGTGCAATTCCTAAGCAACTCAATAGTTAGTACATTACTTCACTACTTTCTGTTACCAACCGCATTATATAATCAACAATGAACTTACTATTGTGCTTTATTACTGCTTTTTCGTTGTCGACACTTGATCCACTGACAGTCCCTATAGTAAAAAAACAGTTATCCTATACTCCCTTCAGACAAAAAATCCTTAGGGTAAAAAAGAAGCAAAATATTGAAACAGAAAAAGAGGAAACAAAAATAAATCACCATCTGACCGAATAGTGCCTTACTGCAGGTAAGTCTAAAACAGCTAGCTACAACACACATAACAACATATGACCCATCAAGTTCAGGGAGGGCATGCCTGAAGCGATTTTTCATCTCACTCGGTTTTCACTTTGTTCTGTGTAGATCACACCATTTAATGTTCGTCGGAAACAGAAGTCAAGGACAGACAGATCGGCTGATCTAGCTTGCCACGCATCCATACGCCTGCGCATTGTTTTATTGGGAATGGAATCCCGTGTTGGTTGGGCATATACGCCCATAAAAAAATAAATAAAAAAAAATTTGCATCACCTCGATTCCGGGAGTTCCGGAACGTGTACAGAAAACTGGAATAGAGATCAACATAAACATCATTTCTGCACTTTTTATTGCTCATGAAAACCACACATTGGATGTTGAGCCACCATACAGCGAGACATTCAGAGGTGGTGATCCAGCTTTCTGTACACACCGGTACCTCTAATACCCAGTAGCACGTCCTCTTGCATTCATGCATGCCTGTATTCGTCGTGACATGCTATCCACAAGTTCATCAAGGCACTGTTGGACCAGATAGTCCCACTCCTCAACGGCGATTCGGCGAAGATCCCTCAGAGCTGCTGGTGGGTCACGTCGTCCATAAACAGCCCTTTTCTATCTATCCCAGGCATGTACCATAGGGGCTGGCCGAAGTGGCCGTGCAGTTAAAGGCGCTGCAGTCTGGAACCGCAAGACCGCTACGGTCGCAGGTTCGAATCCTGCCTCGGGCATGGATGTTTGTGATGTCCTTAGGTTAGTTAGGTTTAACTAGTTCTAAGTTCTAGGGGACTAATGACCTCAGCAGTTGAGTCCCATAGTGCTCATAGCCATTTGAACCATTTGATGTACCATAGGGTTCATGTCAGGAGAACATGCTGGTCGCTCTAGCCGAGCGATATCGTTATCCTGAAAGAAGTCATTCACAAGATGTGCACGACGGGGGCGCGAATTGACCTCCATTATGAAGACGAATGCCTCGCCAATATTATGCCAATATGCTTGCACTATCGGTCGGAGGATGGCATTGACGTATGGTACAGCCGTTACGGTGCCTTCCACAAGCACCAGCGGCGCACGTCGGCTCCACATAATGCCATCTCGAAACAGCAGGGAACCTTCACCTTGCTGCACTCGCTGGACAGTGTTTCTAAGGCGTTCAGCCTGACTGGGTTGCCTCCAAACACGTCTCCGACGATTGTCTGGTTGAAGGCATATGCGACACTCATCGGTCCATTCAGCTTCTTGTTGAGCCCATCTGTAACGCGCTGCATCGTCTCGTGGTTGCAAAGATGGACCTCGCCATGGACGTCGGGATTGAACTTGCTCATCATGCAGCCTATTGCGCACAGTTTGAGTCGTAACACGACGCCCCGTGGCTGCACGCAAAGCATTAGTCAACATGATGGCGTTGCTGTCAGGGTTCCTCCGAGTCATAATCCGTAGGTAGCGGTCATCCACTGTAGCAGTAGCCCTTGGGCGGTCTGAGCGAGGCATTTCAACGACAGTTCCTGTCTGTCTCCGTATCTCCTCATCGCTTTGGCTCACTCCGAGGCGTCTGGACACTTCCCTTGTTGAGAGCCCTTTCTGGCACAAAGTAACAATGCGGACGCGATCGAACCGCGGTACTGACTGGCTGAACTACAGACAACACGAGCCGTGTACCTCCTTCCTTGTGGAATGACTGGAACTGATCGGCTGTCGGACCCCCTCCGTCTAATAGGCGCTGCTCATGAATGGTTGTTTACATCTTTGGGCGGGTTTAGTGACATCTCTGAACAGTCAAAGGGACTGTGTCTGTGATACAATGTCCACAGTCAACGTCTATCTTCAAGAGTTCTGGGAACTCTGGTGATGCAACACTTTTTTTTATGTATGTATACGAGATCTGTCCAAAAAGTATCCGACCTTTGATTTTCGCGAATAAAATAGAGACGACAGCGCGGTGCCACTGTACACAGTAAAGGAAGAAACTTTTATGCGACATGCGTGAATTTTGCCCCCGCCTTCCAGCGCTTCAGTCTCTGCCTGTCGGTCGCTGAGTGAGGTGCTACGCAATGTGTTCGTCGGATTACCGATTCTCTCAAGATGACTGAACATATTGAGCAAAGATACTGCATCAAATTTTGTCAAAAGCTTGGTGATTCTCAAAGCGAAACAATTCGTAAGACTCAGCAAGTGTTTGGAGAAGATGTGATGGTTGTAACACAAATTAAGAAGTGGTTCAAAAGATTCAAAAATGGCCGCACATCAGCGGAGAGTGACTAGCGCTCTGGCAGGCCCCAAACTGCTCGGAGTGCTGCTCTTGTTGAGAGTGTGCAAAATTTGGTGATGGCAGATGGTCGTTTGACTGTGCGGGAGATTGCCCAAGAGGTTGGAGTGAGTAAAGCTTCTGCACATGCAATTTTGCATTATGATAAAAACATACACCGAGTGGCTGCGAAATTCGTGCCCAACTTGTTGTCGCCGGAACAAAAAGAGCTCCGTTTTGACATTGCACAGGACCTTCTGGATACCACCAACACTGATCCTATGTTTCTGAACACCGCGATAACTAGAGATGAGTCATGGGTGTACGGGTACGACCCAGGGACAAAAAGACAGTCGTCGCAATGGAAGCATCCCGAGTCTCCAAGGCCGAAGAAAGTGCAGCTGGTGCTGAATACCATTCCAAGAGAAGACTTCCAGAGGTTTTTCCAGCAGTGGAAGGATCGGTGGTCAGAGTGTGTGTGAGCACAAGGGGCCTACTTTGAAGCGGATTAGGGTTCCAACCCCGTCAAGTATTCGAAATATTTTTTCTGGCCAAAGGTCGGATACTTTTTAGACAGACCTCGTATGTCATGTTACCTGAATCTATCGTCGATTCTTGATAAAACAATATTATAATAAATGAAAACCACTAGTTTACTTTTGTTCTACAGTATTACTATGATTGTGTTAACCGGTTTTGAATATTGTCAGCAAACAACATTGGAGGAGAAGTTACACATCTAGATTTTTTTAGCAGAAACGTGCAGTAGATAACATCTTTGACATTGTGTTGGTAATGCAATGTGAAAAGTAAAAAGTTGAACAGGAAATAAATAAAAAGGGAATAAGCAGGAAGAAAGTTTAACAAAAAACGGGTACAGCAAACTTACATAACAGTTTATATTAATAAACAAAACCAATACAATAAAATAAAATTAGTATTTGGCAAGGCTACTTTAGGAGGTATAAAACATGGAGAATGATAAACAAACCAACTAAAAGAGAAAATAATTATTAATGTAACTACAGGATATATCAGGAAATTAAGCAATGCCAATAAGATAAACAGAAATGAATAAATGCAGGAAAATGGAGGAGTGTGAGGGAACATACAGTAAATGCAATTTTTAGTTAATGCCAACTGTTACGTAGTCACAGTTTTGAGAATAATGTTAATTTTTTCCTGTTTGCTCCTTTCATATTTGTGTATTGTTCAGCCTTTTTTACCTTTTAAAATGCAGTACCACCACACTCTCAAAGATTGCATTTACTATATGTTAAGATAATGAACAGTACCTACATCTCATGACTATTCTGAAATTAACAGCTAAGTACCTGGTAGAGGGCCGCCTGGTAGAGTGGCCGCGTGGTTCGAGGCGCAAAGTCACGAATTGCGCTACCCCTCCCGCCGGAGATTCGAACCCTCCATCGGGCAGGGGTGTATGTGTTGTTCTTAGCATAAGTTAGTTTAAGTAGCGTGTAAATCTAGGGACCCATGGTCTCAGCAGTTTGATCCCTTAGGAATTCACACACATTTGACCATTTCCTACCGTTCCACTCTCGAACAGCTCGCGGGGAAAACAAACACTTAATTCTTTCCGTGCGAGCTGTGATTTCTCTTATTTTATTACGATGATAGTTTTTCCCCATGTAGACGGGCACCAAGAAAACATTTTCGCATTCGAAATAGAAAGTTGGTGATTTAAACTCCTTGGAAAGGTCCTTTCGCAATGAAAAACGCCTTCCACACCAGGTCGCGAATCATATCCGAGACACTCTCTCCCCTGTTTCGAAACGAGCTGCCCTTCTCCGAACTTTTTCAATATCTTCCGTCAGTCATATCTGATGTGGGCCCACACCATGCAGCAGTACTCCACGAGAGGACGGACAACTGTAGTGTAGGCAGTCTCTTTAAAAAACCTGTTGCATCTTCTAAAAGTTCTACCCCTATAACGCAGTCTTTGGTTAGCTTTATGCACAACATTATCTGTGTCATCGTACCAGTTTAAGTTGTTTGTAATGATAATAATTAAGTAATTAGTTGAATTCACTGACTTCAGGTGTGTGTGCTTTGTTGTATAACCGAAATGTAGCGATTACTTTTACACTTATGTCAGTGACGTCACAATTTTCATTATTTAGAGTCAATTGCCATTATTCGCACAACAGATGTCCTGTATAATTGATTTTGCAGTTGGCTTTAATCTTCTCCCGACTTTACTAGACGATAATTGTGAAGGTGGTTCGATGAAGCCTGTGCCAGGAACTTAAATGTGATTTGTATCCATGTTTATGTAGATAACAGCATCATCTACAAATAGTCTGAGGGCTGCTCAGGTTATCTCCTGAATGTTTTATGTAAATTAGGGACGTCTCCTGGACCTCGTGCACCTCTGTTAAGACGAACATGTGCTAACATCTCCTCGTCTTGGCATCAACTGACTGCTAATAACATTATTTGTACAGAAAAAGAGTTTCTGTGCGCTCCGGCAGTGTAATACATTTGCCCACACAACAGCTCTATCACCATCGAGCTGGTATTGTCCACGGCTTGCACTTTCCTTCCAGAGTAATACTTTTTTCTGTAACACTTCGTGAACAGCACAGTTCCATTTAAGACACGCCTTGTTATCATAGGACCTTCTCCAAAGTGGCAGAAAACGGACAGGTGCGGTCTACAAGTGCTGTGCTTCCTTCTGAAAATGGGGTTCTGTTTAAAGGTTGGCTGACAACTGTGGGACACCGCCAAGTTCCCAAGGACGTCACACATTTGAGGAATGGCTTAGTGGCTTTCCTATCAGCTGTTAAATGGGAAGAAGACAAGGATTTCTGGTCAGATGAGTAGATGATAATATCAACAGCAGCACAAAATGGTATAAGCAGCTGTAGGATTCGTTATGAATAGGAAGGTAGGGCAGAGAGTGCATTTCTGTGAACAGTTCAGTGATACGGTTGTTCTTATCAGAATCGACAGCAAACCGACACTGACAATGACAGTTCAGGTATACAGGCCGTCATCGCAAGCTGAAGATGAAGAGACAAAGAAAGTATAGATGATATTGAAACGGTAATAAAGTAAGTAATGGGAGATGAGAATCTAATAATCAGCTAAGTAGAAGAAACAGTTACAGAAGGATATGGGTCTGGGACAAGGAATGAGAGAGGAGAAAGACTAATTGAGTTTTGTAATAAATTTCAGCTAGTAATCGCGAATATACTCAGATCAAGAATAACAAGAGGAGAAGGTATACTTGGAGAAAGACTGGTGATACGGGAAGATTTCAGTTAGATTACATCATGGTCAGGCACAGATCCCGAAATCAGACACTCGATTGTAAGGCGTATCCAGGAGCAAATATAGACTCAGATCACAATGTAAGAGTGATGGAGAGAAGGCTGAAGCTTAAGAGATTAGTCAAGAATAATCAATAACCAAAGAAGTGGGATACGGAAGTACGAAGAAATGACGACATATACTTGAAGTTCTCTAATGCTATATATACAGCCATAAGGGATGGCTCAGTAGGCAGTACAGTTGAACAGGAATGGACATCTCTGAAAAGGGCAGTCACAGAAAAAGATAAATATAGCTACAAAGAAAGTAACTACGAACAAACCACGGATAAAAAGAAAAATTACTTCAGTTGATCGAAGAAAGAAGAAAGTACAATGTTCATTGAAATTCAGGAATGCAGATATACAATTCGCTGAGGAATGAAATAAATAGGAACTACATGGAAGTTAAGACAAATGGCTTCAGGGAAAATACGAAGAAATCGAAACACAAATGATTATCATAACGGCTGAGTCAACATGTAGGAAAGTGAAAACAACCTTCGGTGAAATTAGAAGTAATGGTGATAACAGTAGGAGTGCAACTGAAATTCTACTGTTAAATGCAGAGGAGAGAGGGGATGGGTGGAAAGAGTACATTTAAGCCCTCCATGAGGGGGAATATTTGTCTGATGTGAAAGGAGAAGAAAGAGGAGTCGATTTACAAGCGATACGGGATACAAATAATCAGAACTTAAGAGACCTTTGAAGGACTTAAGATCAAATAAGGCATAAGGGATAGATAAGACTCCATCAGAACTTATAAGGTCAGTGGGTGAAGTGACAGCAAATCGATTATCCAAGTTGGTGTGTAGAACGTATGAATCAGGGGACATACTATCAGACTTTCGGAAAAATATCATCCACACATTTCCGAAGACTGCTAGAGCTGACAAGTGCGAGAATTATCGCACAATCAGCTTAATTGCTCATGCATCAAAGTTCCTTACAAGAGTAATATGAAGAAGAATTTTGAGGATCTGTTATATGACGATCAGTTTGGCTTTACGAAAGGTGAAGGCACTAGAGAAACAATGCTGACGTTGCGGTTGACAATGGAAGCAAGTCAAAAGAAAAACCAAGACACGTTCACAGTAATTTTCGACGCCGAAAAAGAGTTCCACAACGTAAAATGGTGCAATGTGTTCAAAATTCTAAAAAAAAATAGGAGAAGCTGTAGGGAGAAACGGTTAATATACGATTGGAATGTAGTGTTTCGCCCCTAATGCTCAACCTATACATCTAGAAAGCAATTATGGAGGTAAAAGGAAAGTTCAGGATTGGCATAAAAACTGAAAGTGAAAGGATATGAATGATACGTTTCGCTGATGATATTGCTACCCTGAGTGAATGTGCAGAAGAATTACATGATCTCCTGAATGGAACGAAGAGTCCAATCAGTACAGAATATGGATGGAGAGTAAATCGAAGAAAGACTAAATTAATGAGAAGTAGCAGAAATGATAAGAGCGAGAAACATAACATCAGGATTGATGGTCACGAAGTAGATGAAGTTAAGGAATTCTACCACCTAGGCAGCAAAATAACCAATGAAGGACGGATCAAGGAGGACATCAAAAGCAGGCTACCACTGACAGAATGGGCATTCCTGGACAAGAGACGTCTGCTAGTATCAAGCATAAGCCATAATTTGAGGGAGAAATTTCTGAGAATGTGGTTTTGGTGCACAGCATTCTATGGAGTGAAACATGGACTCTGGGAAAGCCGGAAAAGAAGAGAGTCGAAGAATTTGGGATGTGGCGCTACTGACGATTGTTGTAAATTAGGTGAACTGATAAGGTACGGAATCGGAGAGGAAAGGAATAGGTGGAAAACACTGATAAGGAGAAGGGACAGGACGTTAGTACATCTGTTAAGACATCAGAGAATGACTTCCATGGTACTAGCGGGAGCTGTAGAGGGCAAAAACTGTAGAGGAAGATGGAAATTGGAATATATCCAGCAAATAATTGAGGACGTAGATAGCAAGACTACTCTGAGATGAAGAGATCGGTACAGGAGAAGAATTCATGGCAAGCCGCACATCAGACAAGCCAGAAGGCTGATGAGTCGGAAAAAAACACGCGCTGTTGAGCTTCAGTCTACTTGGCAGCTTATAAATGCTGAGGACACCTGGACGCATTCGTAAACGTTTCCCTAGCGAACTTTTCCTAGGCAATGGCTGGTGTCACGATTCAAGATGGCGTGAGGCTGCTTAAGAAAGTGTGCCGCCTTCCCATTCTCTGCTCCGGCAACCATCCAGCGACGTTTCAAAACGAGATGAGAAACGTTGTCGCCGTGTAACTAAGACTGACAGGGTGAAGTTTCCCAGCGTTGATAATTCTTTAGGGGACAATGAAAATTCACACCAGTAACAAGACGGCACTGCGACAAGATTGAATGTGGACCAGAGTAGGGGAAGAAGAACAAAATTCCTAAACAGGGATATTCATGGACCTTTCAAGTCTTATTTTTTAGGAGATTTTCATTTGTAGTACACTAAGTGATTCGCAAGAAATTACAAACTTTTGGCTTTGCATTCTGGAGGTTTTGTTTCCTATTATGTTTACAAATGGCTCTGAGCGCTATACGACTTCACTTCTGTGGTCATCAGTCGCCTAGAACTTAAAACTAATTAAACCTAACTAACCTAAGGACATCACACACATCCATGCCCGAGGCAGGATTCGAATCTGCGAACGTAGCGGTCGCTCGGTTCCAGACTGTAGTGCCTAGAACCGCATGGCCAGTCCGGCCGGCTATTCTGTTTACAGACTTTGCATCTGATTCCAGTATTCATCCCACCATCTATTAGCTTTTTCTGGGATAGTATCCTTCCATACTCTGTCGGATGGTTTTTCTGTTGGTCCAATATTGGGATGCATGATCAGTCAATTATGTTCCTGCTAGGTGACCTACATCTCGAAATATAACTTGGACACAGCCGGCAGAAGACACTGTACGAGCCTCGGGCATAGCAAGTGGCTGCTGCGGCCAGGTGGCAGTTCCAACTGGGGTGCGATTAATGAGCAATCAGTGGACAGGACATAAGCGACTCTGAGTGTCATCCGTATGGCCACCAGAACACGTAACTGTAGAGGTAAAAGCCACAGTTTGTAATCAACAGGCACGTGACACCACGCCGGCCTGTCTGCAGATCGGCACGTCGTGCTAACACCAAGCTAGCTGCTGCGCCTTCATCCACCACTGATTCCATGATGTGGTGATATATGATGGTTAACTCCTCCCCCACACTTACCCCTATTTCTGAATCATATTTACACCCCGTGAAATTGGCTTTGATAAATTTCTGTTATAATTTACGTATAGTATATATATATAATAAATTTTATTGTTACATGTTGTCATTGTTTTAATAATTTTGTTTACCACATTTTGGAGTCCAAAATGAAGGCATTCCATTCCATTTGCATACTGTTTGTAGTCTACATCTGTGGTACCCAGTGTGTGACTGTTCATTTAATTTGTTTAGTCATACTGATGGGTTGTTAATTACAACCTAAAGCAAAGTAGTAGTAGTAGCTTTATTCATCCGTAGATCTCTTTTTACAAGGATGTAGGACATGTCAAAGTATTTATAAGATTAGATCAATTTAAAATAAGCTAATTCGTATACACATACCTTTACAGACTTCTAGTTAGAGACAATCATTAGATTTACTCCAGGTATACAATACTTGTTTTTACAAATAACTTATTAAATAATGTAATGCCACACTGTTCACTCATATCTCATTATCAGTCACTGCACACGCTATACACACATTGCTTCATAACACATCACTCACTACACAATCAAACACCCACACACACTGGTGATATCTGGGCCATTTTCTATACCGCAACTTCTCATTTGCTATCCTGAAAAACTGAGTCAGCATCCCTCTGTAATGAGTAAGATGTTGAGGTCAGAAAGAGGAAGAGGTGTTAGTATTGTGCTATGCAAAGGCTTCAAAATATTAAAATTAAAATAGATCGTTGGACATTGATATGGTTGTCATATTAATTTTATAATTTTAAAGCTCTTTCTAAATGTTTTAGTAATAAGGTCATAAATATATGTTACAACATTCCTGTTTACGCCATTTTAGCTTTTACATGCGTTTTCATTTTTTCTGAAAAGCTTACTTGTTCTAATTTTTATGGCATGTGTTTTTAGCTCCGCTGTCACTGTAGGAGATATTTACTTTCATTTCGTCTAAAGATCATATTTATTTCTGTAGAAAATGACTATATACACAATACTGAAACTTTTAGATTCTATGTTCGATAGCGTTTCTGCACTAACGGCACCTAACTGTCAGTTTGTTTTACTAAAGATAGCCTATGTGATTAAGTAGTAACACTGGTCCATGGTACTCTTGTACACTCTTTGTGGAGTTGCTGTGCATTGATGTTCTCTTCATTGATGTCCTCTTAATGTGGTATGAGATATTTTGTACTGTAAGACAACTACTTCTCACACTTGTCTTCATAGGTGATAGCTTCTAAAGACAGCTTGATAGCCGAAACGCGTAAAACTGTTCAGTTTATATAGTGAAAACTGCAATCGAGTCGGAGTATTACATTAAAGATTCTAAAAATACCTTGATAGACTAAGCGAGTAAAATTTTAAAGTTTATACAATGAAAACTGTGATCAGGACGTAATATTACATGGCGCAGTGTAAGTTCTTGTTGCTGACTGCGTAGTATTCTCTGGCCTTCCATAAACGGGACTCATACTGTCGCTTATTTCACATATAAATCACTGCTGCAGCCCCTCCCCCTCCCGCAAGATAGTTTTCGGAAAACAACAGCTCCTAAATCAGTTGTAAGCACTCATTTCGCCACAGATAACGCTTCTATTGGAGGGCAAATAGTCGAGGGGAGGCGTTTTACTTTGACGAAGGTACGGGGATGACAGGAATGAGATGGGGCAGTCAGAGCATCCGAAACACTTGCAGCAAACGAATGTGACAACTACAGCGGCCAGTGTAACATCCGCTCTGCGTACTCTGCGTGAGTATATGATGATGCGTACGATGAGTGACACACACTTAAGTTTCAAATTTCACATTGTACACAGTATGTGCGAGAAAAGTCAGCCATCGAACTTTTGGTGGCTGACTTTTCTCGCACATGCTATGTACGATGAGTAATTTGAGATTTAAGTGTTTGCCGCTCTTCGCACGTATCACGTGCTTTCATAGATGTCACTCTGTTTTACTGACTCTGTGACAAAGGACACTACCGTCCGATTCTTATTTTGACGTTAGCTTAACAATGATTTGAGTCTATTTCACTTGTCGAAACTGGTAAAGTGAACCAAATAAATGTGTTCTTGTGCAGCTGACGACTGACATTTTATCTTTGTTGAAATATTCTGCATCTGCAGAACTACAGCTATGAACAAAATCATGAACTTTTTTGAATTATGTAATAGAAACGAAATTGAGTTACAAGTGTGCGACTGAGTTCTCCAATGGCAGCATACCTCCTCTGTGTGAGGAAGTACAGCTTGAAACACGTTTTACAATTTTATTGCCGATCACTACCAACTGTCAGCTACAGTAAATTTATTGTGTACTTTTAGAATGTGTAATGAAATGTTGTCAGTTTGTAGTCTGAAAAATAATATTAATAAACACATGGCAATGCATTACGAAACCAGACTACTTCTTAATGGTTAGAAATATTTAGAAGCGCGTATCTCGAGAAACATACGAAGTGAAACGTATGCCTGTGTGAGTTTCTTCGTATCACTATTTCGGTCACTTCCTCCGGGGACAGCTTGTTTCTCTTGTACGGGCACATAACGGACTTTCACGTACGTTACGCTCTCTGTGGCTGTCCAGCAGTGGAACACTGCGCGCCCACAGCTGCGCGGACACAGCTCTGTGGCTGCCCAACATCCCACGTTTGAATGCGTCAGTGCTCGCACACTATGGCACACGGCGGGAAATTCGTCGGACAAACAGCGCGCACGGTCCGAACTCAGACTGTGTACTCTCGGAATCCGCTCTGTTCCCACTGTAGACTGCCTGTCGTCGCCTTACACCGCGTTCACAGGTGGTTTCATCGCTGCCTGGTACAAAACTGTGTGCAGCTCGCACTTCAGCAACGAAAGTCACGATAAAGCGTGGACCTCACCATGAAATACGCAAAGGGGCCACGGACTCTACTTGTAAACTAGTTGACCTACTTGAATGAGCAGTCATCCATAGGCAATATCGTAATGGTGAAATAAGTAACTGCAAGCATTTATTAATGGAACGCATTATATTTTGAGTAGTAGTAAAAAATGTTAGTCTCATTGTAAAATATCGGTATCACCATGTGGTTAATTGTGAAACATATAAAATGCGGACATTGTCTTTGTCAGATCAAATTTATTTCTTAAAACTTCTATACTTTACAAGAAGAACAGTATGTTTTTGGAACTTTAGATGTAGATGTCATCTTGCACTGACGTTTTGATGGAGGTAAAGGAGGTTCAAATAGTTCAAACGGCTCTGAGGACTATAGGACTTAACTTCTGAGGTCATCAGTCCCCTAGAACTTAGAACTACTTAAACCTCACTAACCTAAGGACATCACACACATCCATGCCCAAGGCAGGATTCGAACCTGCGAGCGTAGCGGTCACGCGGTTCGAGACTGTAGCGCCTAGAACCGCTCGGCCACCCCGGCCGGCGGTAAAGGAGGTATGTTGGTGACACGAAGATTTTTCCTCGCACTTATTGTTGCAGACTGAGCACTGAATCTGTCTTATCTGCGACTGCGCTGAGTTTCTCTATCTCGTTAAAGACGAAGCTGCCTTTGTTCGTTACTTTGTCATTTCTTCTTCTGCTGTCTGTGATATCCTCCAGCGGTGTGGAACGCCCTCTAGGTAGGCGTGTCCCTCTCCTCTGCGACTGTGGTCGCAGGTTCGAATCCCTCCTCGGACATGGATGTGTGTGATGTCCTTGGGTTAGTTAGGTTTAAGTACTTCTAAGTTCTAGGGGACTGATGACCTCAGATGTTAAGTCCCATAGTGCTCAGAGCCATTTGAATCATTTACCTGTTTTTGTTGTTTGTAAGTAAAATATAAATAATATTCCCGGCAGTAAATGTTTCTTTTACCTTTACTGGTGATGAAAATTAATGGCATTGAGGTTTGGAGAAGTGTAAGATAACGTTGCAATCGCTGTACAGTAATGACAAATTAAAAGTAAGACAAATTCAGTTACAAAAGTGATGAACTTTATAATTGCGTAGGCTTCCGCGGCCAGAGTCAGTCGACATAAAAGTTTTCAGGGTATGGTACCACGTCATATTGTATAAAAGTACTGCTGGAAAACGAGCAGTAGTTTTATACAATATGACGCGGTACCATATCCAAAAAACTTTTAAGTCGAATGATGAACGTTGATGTAATCAATGATGATGAACATTAATGTAATTCAGTTTATTCGCGCGCTATACAACGCTTGCTTAAAAAAAAGTAAACAATTCCAACCGCTGTTGTGCACAAGCAAACAATTCCAACTGCTGTTGTGCATGTCCTAAAATTAACCTGTCGACAGATGACACCTTCTAAATTCTCTATATCGATGTGAATGAACGAACTCTCCTAACAGACTTGCGTAAAGATCCTAAACGCTGTACCAGCTGCCGTGCATGTTAGCTAAATATATCGTCAATATATGGCAATTTCTACATTGTTTATATCAAAAAATTTGAAAATAAGGTTGTTGAACGAAAACGATAACTTTAAACATATGTGTATTTTTCGTCATTAGTGCTGAACGAAATCTTGAGAATGATGTCTCAGTTGTTAATTTTGATTAAGCAATACGGGAGATACGGCGTACCGACAAAAAAACACATTGAGAGATTGATTGGCGACTCCATGGAGTTAGCAGTTTATGTGATCGCTCTAAGCTTGTTGATACCAGTGCCTACCAATTTTAATTGTATATTACAGCACTGTGGATGGTCATTAAGTGACCGAAAATCGATTTTGCGGATAATAAAACAAAAAAATACGACCAATTCTGATTATCCTTCCAGTTCTATATACACTGAGCGATAATATGTATAACGATGATTCTTATGAAGAATCATCACCAAATCATTTCTGAAGTGAAAATGTATTGAAAGTCATTAGCACATGAAATACCTTTGTTTGACGAAAAGAGAATAACTCATTTTTTGTGTGTTCTAACGCGTTTAGTTCAAATACATGTTTCATTATTAATAATTATCGTTCACAATCTACCATAAATAATAGCAACGTATGACCCGGTAAAACATGGTCGCTCACCTCCTTCGTGACTTTATGTGATGACAAAGTTAATACATATTATTTTAAACTCGGGCAACTGCAGCCAATACTCCACACGGTGCATAAAAAAGTCACTATCGGTTTCGCATCTTCAGGCGGTTGTAAAAATAGAACAATGTAGCATTAAAGAAATACATGATATTAGCTAGACTTTTCAAGATTATTTTATCTTGCATTTTAAATGTCTTAATCGTTTTTAACCACGAATGTCTTTAAAAATACGAATTATTTACGACTACAGAACACATAATAGTACGTAAGTTAGACTAATTAGCATTAGTGTAGTCCGATACTCGCCCTAGAGCCACCTCTCATTAGTAATACCCACCCAACAACACTGTTTACGCAACCACCTTACACACTTCTATGCATTCTGCGGTATGATACGTTGAAGCTCTTTGTACCTGTCTCTGGACGTTAAGGCATGTTTATGTAGCGTTTTTAGTTAGTTCGCATCATTATACAGCAGACAGAAATTTAGATAGGTTTATCCGGCTTCCAACCACTCATAGGTGCCCCGCGGTTCCAGACAGTTTAATTTTGGACTACCGGTTTTAGCGTGCTATTTGTATCTATATTGACGGTGAACGACGGTACTTGGCTCCAAGTAATCACTCTGCTGCACCTTAACTATTTAGAAACCTGTGATTACACAGCTCTTATTGACGTATGCCCCTTTGTGGTATAAAACAACTGTTCTCAAGCCATTGTAATTCCGTAATGTTTCAATTTCTTGTAGAGATCACTTGAAGAAGCATCTCTGTTGATGCAAAACGGGTAGTGACATTTTAATAAAAGTATTTTGACAGCCAGCGCGGAAGATTTTGTTCACCATATCTTAGAACAAATGTGTTCAAATGTAAACTTTTAGGATTAGATTTCAATTTCATTGGGCTCTAATTTCTTTCACAATTCCTGATAAGAGAAATGATATATTAATGATGGGGCATCGGCACATTCCGCAGCTGATATAAGTTGACATCTAACACACCATTATGGTTCAGGACGAATGGGTCAAGCAGTGCGTGTACCTTGGCTTCAAAGATCACCCGAGCTGAATTGTCTGAACTGTTCTGTGTGGGATAATCTCGAAAGTGATATGTACAGCACCCTTGTGGATACTGTTGAGGAACTGGAGCAGCAACTTGCAGAGTCATCTCAGGACTTGCGAAATGATCATTAAAAACACCTGAAAAGACGTGCGTGTGGAACGAGTACGCTGTCACACTGACCAATGAATGGACTACGTTCAAAAATTTGGAGGTTAGTACGCTTTCGCAACCTCATGACTCCCACAATATAACACCTAGGACATAAAAACGATCATCTTCGTGCAGCTCCACTTTTGACACAGAGCACAGCAATAATTCTGTATGGCATGGATTCGGTGAAAAAAATGGTTCAAATGGCTCTGAGCACTATGGGACTTACCATCTAAGATCATCAGTCCCATAGAACTTAGAACTACTTAAACCTAACTAACCTAAGGGCATCACACACACCCATGCCCGAGGCTGGATTCGAACCTGCGACCGTAGCGGTCGCGCGGTTCCAGATTGAAGCGCCTAGAACCGCTCGGCCACTCAGGCCGGCTGATTCGGTAAGTTCTTGGTACTTCACCAGAGGTAGGTGGCACCAGATGTGCAAGGTACACAGTTCCAGTCAACTAAGAGCTCGTGTTGGCAGCTTATATCGTTCTAGATGTGTTCCATTGTGTTGGTGGATAACTGAATGTGTGTTAACTAACATTCTGCACAAACCACTGCATCACGATGATAGCCTTTTAACATGGACATGGGTCGCGACCATGAGGACATCGACTGTGAAGAGATTCTAGTGATCCTAAGTTACGTTCAAGTGTTCTACATCTGCCTTAGTGCCTTCGATTACTACCACAGGTCCCACGTAAGCTTAATACTGACCCACTGACCAGCGTCCGCGTCACGGTGCTTGTTTCGGGCAGCCGTTCGTCTGGATGACGGCGTATCCGGACACAACAAAACATGTAATTCATCCGAGTAGCTTACACGTTCCCATTGATCAAAGGCCCAGCCTCGATATGCCGTGTCCACTGCAGTCGCATTAGACGATGTCGTTGGATCAACTTGGTAAGACGCAGCGATCGCCTGGTGCACAGCCCATTGTTAAACAATGTGCGCTGAGCCGTGTGCTCTGAAACACTTTTTTCTCTGTACCAGCATTCTGCTCTGTTGCCTGATCCGCCACAGATCGCGACCTATCGTGCTTTACAGAGTAGGCATGCCTTCGCATACCGTATTCTGTGATGTGGTGTGGGTGTCTAGCACACTGATGCCTACTCGTGATTTCACTCCCCTTCAACTACTTTACATGGCTCGCGAACAGCCCATCAGATCCACTGTTTCCGAGATGATCGCCTCTAGGGGCTGAATCTTAGGAATCTTCCCTTCGTCAGAGTCGCTTACGTCAGCGGATTTCCCCAACTACGGGCCGCATCGTTGTTAGAATGATTCCTCTCTGCTCCACGTACGTTCTTTCCTTACCAAACCGCATACGCGCAACCCCACCGGTTGGCTTTCCATCTAGCAGCGGGCAGTGATCATAACGCTTTGGCTACTCAGTGTGTGTTTCAACTTACACAATGTGAGCGAAAGTATCCGGTCACCTGGCTGAAAATGGCTTACAAGCTCGTGGCGCCCTCCATCGGTAATGCTGGAATTCAATATGGTGTTGGCCCCACCCTTAGCCTTGATGACAGCTTCCACTCTCGCAGGCACACGTCCAACCAGGTGCTGGAAGGTTGCTTGGGGAATGGCAGCCCATTCTTCATGGGGTGCTGCACTGACGAGAGGTATCAATATCAGTCGGTGAAGCCTGGCACGAAGTCGGCGCTCCAAAACATCCCAAAGGTGTTCTATAGAATACAGGTCAGAACTCTGTGCAGGCCAGTCCATTTTAGGGATGTTATTGTCGTGTAACAACTCTGCCACAGGCCAGGCATTATGAACAGGTACTCGATCGCGGTGAAAGAGGCAAGCGTCATCCCCCAACTGCTCTTCGAAAGTGGGAAGCCAGAAGGTGCTTAAAACATCAATGTAGGCCTGTGCTGTGACATTGATGTTGTTGTTGTTGAGGTCTTCAGTCCAGAGACTGATGCAGCTCTCCATCCTACTCTATCCTGAGCAAGCTTCTTCATCTCCCAGTACCTACTGCAACCTACATCCTTCTGAATCTGTTTAGTGTATTCATCTCTTAGTCTCCCTCTACGATTTTTACACTCCACGCTGCCCTCCAATACTAAATTGGTGATCCCTTGATGCCTCAGAACATGTCTACCAACCGATCCCTTCTTCTAGTCAAGTTGTACCACAAATTACTCCTCTCTCCAATTCTATTCAATACCACCTCATTAGTTATGTGATCTATAAATCTAATCTTCAGCATTCTTCGTAGCACCGCATTTCGAAAACTTCTATTCTCTTCTTGTCTAAATTATTCATCGCCCATGTTTCACTTCCGTACATGGCTACACTCCATACAAATATTTTCAGAAACGACTTCCTGACACTTAAATCTATACTCGAAGTTAACAAATTTCTCTCCTTCAGAAACGTTTTCCTTGCCATTGCCAGTCTACATTTTATATCCTCTTTACTTCAACCATCATAAGTTATTTTCCTCCCCAAATAGCAAAACTCCTTTACTACCTTAAGCGTCTCATTTCCTAATCCAATTCCCGCACCATCACCCGATTTAATTCGACTACATTCCATTTTCATCGTTTTGCTTTTGTTGATGTTCATCTTATGTCCTCCTTACAAGACACTGTCCATTCCATTCAGCTGCTCTTCCAGGTCCTTTGCTGTCTCTGACAGACTGATGCAGCTCTCCATCCTACTCTATCTTGAGCAAGCTTCTTCATCTCCCAGTACCTACTGCAACCTACATCCTTCTGAATCTGTTTAGTGTATTCATCTCTTAGTCTCCCTCTACGATGTCATCGGCGAACCTCAAAGTTTTTATTTCTTCTCCATGGATTTTATTTCCTACTCTGAATTTTCTTTTGTTTCCTTTATTGCTTGCTCAATATACAGATTGAATAACATTGGGGATAGGCTACAACCCTGTCTCACTCCCTTCCCAACCACTGCTTCCCTTTCATGCCCCTCGACTCTTATAGCTCTCATCTGGTTCCGATACAAATTGTAAATAGCCTTTCGCTCCCTGTATTTTACCCCTGCCACCTTCAGAATTTGAAAGAGAGTATTCCAGTCAACATTGTCAAAAGCTTTCTCTAAGTCTACAAATGCTAGAAACGTAGGTTTGCCTTTCCTTAATCTATTTTCTAATATAAGTCGTAGGGCCAGTATTGCCTCACGTGTTCCAACTTTTCTACGGAATCCAAGCTGATCTTCCCCGAGATCGGCTTCTACCAGTTTCTCCATTCGTCTGTAAAGAATTCGTGTTAGTATTTTGCAGCCGTAGCTCACTAAACTGGTAGTTCGGTAATTTTCACATCTGTCAACACCTCCTTTCTTTGGGATTGGAATTATTATATTCTTCTTGAAGTCTGAGGTTATTTCGCCTGTCTCACACATCGTGACACTATATGGTAAAGTTTTGTTAGTGCAGGCTCTCCCAAGGCTGTCAGTAGTTCTAATGGAATGTTGTCTACTCCCGGGGCCTCGTTTCGACTTAGGTCTTTCAGTGCTCTGTCAAACTATTCAAGCAGTATCACATCTCCTATTTCATCTTCATCTACATTCTCTTCCATTTCTATAATATTGTCCTGAAGAACATCGCCCTTGTATAGACCATCTATGTACTCCTTCCACCTTTCTGCTTTCCCTTCTTTGCTTAGAACTTCCATCTGAACTCTTGATACTCATGCAAGTGGTTCTTTTTTCTCCAAAGATCTATTTAATTTTCCTGTAAGCAGCACCCATCTTACCCCTAGTGATATGCGCGTATCCATCCTTACATTTGTCCTCTAGCCATCCCTGCTTAGCCATTTTGCTCTTCCTGTCGATCTCATTTTTGGGACGTTTGTATTCTTTTTGCCTGCTTCATTTACTGCTTTTTTATATTTTCTCCTTTCATCAATTAAATTCAATATCTCTTCTGTTACCCAAGGATTTCTATTAGCCCTCGTATTTTTACCTACTTGATCCTCTGCTAGCTTCACTATTTCATTTCTCAAAGGTACCCATTCTTCTTCTACTATATTTCTTTCCCCCATTCTTGTCAATCGTTCCCTAATGCTCTCCATGAAGCTCTCTACAACCTCCGGTTCTTTCAGTTTATCTAGATCCCATTTCCTCAAATTCCCACCTTTTTGCAGTTTCTTCAGTTTTAATCTACAGTTCATAACCAATAGATTGTGGTCAGAGTCCATATCTGCCCCTGGAAATGTCTTACAATTTAAAACCTGGTTCCTGAATCTCTGTCTTACCATGATATAATCTATCTGACACCTTATGGTGTCTCCAGGCTTCTTCCATGTATACAACCTTCTTTTCTGGTTCTTGAACCAAGTGTTAGCTATGATTAAATTATGCTCTGTGCAAAATTCTACCAGGTGGCTTCCTCTTTCATTCTTTGCTCCCATTCCATATTCACCTACTACGTTTCCTTCTCTTCCTCTTCCTACTGTCGAGTTCCAGTCGCCCATGACTATTAAATTTTCGTCTCCCTTCACTATCTGAATAATTTCTTTCATCTCATCATACATTTCATCCATCTCTTCGTCATCTGTGGAGGTAGTTGGCATATAAACTTCTACTACAGTGGTAGGCGTGGACCTCGTATCTATCTTGGCCACAACAATGCGTTGACTATGCTGTTTGTAGTAGCTTACCCGCATTCCTATTTTCCCATTCACTATTAAAGCTACTCCTGCGTTACCCATATTTGATTTCGTATTTATAACCCTGTGTTCACCTGACTCTGATAGTACCACGCAAAACAACAAGGGCCTCAAGGGCCCTCCATGAAAAACACGACCACACCACAACACCACCGCCTCCAAATAGGCACTACACACGCTGACAGATGACATTCACCGGGCATTCGACACACCCACGCCCTGCCATCGGATTGCCATATTGTGTACCGTGATTCGTCGCCTCACACAACGTTTTCCCACTGTTCTGTCCACCAATGTTTACACTCCTTACACCAAGCGAGGCGTCGTTTGGAATTTACTGGTGTGATGTGTGGCTTATGAGCAGCTGCTCGACCATGAAATTCAAGTTTTATCTACTCCCGGCTAACTGTCATAGTACTTGCAGTGGATCCTGATGCAGTTTGGAATTCCTGTGTGATGGTGTGGATAGATGTCTGCCTATTACACATTACGACCCTCTTCAACTGTCGGCGGTCTCTGACAGTCAACAGACGAGGTCGGCCTTTACGCTTTTGTGCTGTACGTGTCCCTTTAAGTTTCCACTTCACTATCACATCGGAAACAGTGGAGTAAGGGATGTTTAGGAGTGTGTAAATCTCGCGTACAGACGTATAACACAAGTGACAACCATTCACCTGACCACGTTCGAATTCCGTGAGTCACGCGAAGCGCCCCATTCTGCTCTCTCACCACGATGCCTAATGACTACTGAGGGTGCTAATATGGAGTACCTGGCTGTAGGTGGCAGCACAATGCACCTAATATCAAAAGCGTATGTGTTTGGGGGTGTCCGGATACTTTTGATCACATAGTGCATTAAACACATGTGGCGAACGCAATTCTATTACATAGATTGATGTACGAAAATGACTTTGTACAATAATTTTACTGTAGCTGTCCTCAAAGAATTGGTCAGTCCTTATGTGTCTGGCACTTTCTTGGCGATCGAGGTTTGACAAAATATTCCAATATTCCACTGAGGTAGCGGTGGGCAGGATATCAAGAAACCACGAGACACAGGCTCTAAGAATATATCGTTTCTCTCTCTCTCTCTCTCTCTCTCTCTCTCTCTCTCTCTCTCTCTCTCTATCTAACTATCTATCTATCTATCTATCTTCCTTTATAAAAGGTATCGGGTTGTTACATTTGGAATCGTGGATGAAAATATTTATAAGTCGCGAGCTCGTGTATATTTCGCACACTCGTAGTAGCGGCCAAAATACAAGCTAACGATCATCAACGTTGCTACGTAGGCAAATAATTCTCAGTAAAGGTACTAGGTTGGAATGTAGCAACTTATTTATATTGTCCACACACACACGTCTAGCTCAAAAATATACGTGGTTTGTTAAAAACTGTAGCAGTTAATACCCGATTATTAAATACTGTCGTAGAGGGAGACACGACAAGATCAGTTACGTAGCTGCACTATTACTCTCAATATTATGTAAATTCTTTGTTAACCACTGACCTTTTATACCGTTAATTATGATTTGAATAATATTTACGGCAATGAAAACAAGATTTTTACCGAGCACTGATTTACTCATAAGCAAGCCTGAGCCTCATATAATTAATTATCTTTGGGTTCGTCGTGCATAGTTAAAGAAAACCTTTCTGCAAGAAATATTTTCTTCTCCTGATAGCAAACATTTTAATTTTTTTTTCTTTTTTTAGTTTTGTTATCTTGCAGGTGAAGCCCGAAAATTGTGTGATTAATTATATTTCACGTAATGGCTGCCAATGCGCCACTACGACAAAAGAATGGCAGATGTCCAATGATAAAACTAGTATTCTAGCGATAATTAATTATTTCTACTTAATTATATTCACGTGGAGGGAGAGATATGAAATGGGATTAACAGGACAAAAACCTTTTATACATATATTGTGAAAAAACTTACGTACAATTAACAAACTCGTGCGTTCCCCGAAGCAGCCTCATACAAAAGCGTCTAACAGGTTCGAGAGCTGACACCAGAATGATAATTTTAATCATTCAAGTATGTATCTCATAATTATATACAAATTCTATTACACGATATACTCACAGTCCGTTGTTCTTAGTATTTCTTACACAGAAATATATTTATTACTAATATTTCCACGTTCAAAACACATAAAGGTATACTTTTCTCGTTCCAAAACGGTATTTCATGATTTTTATTCTTTATTGGCAGAGTTCACTTGTGGTTATCGTGACATACTACTACGGACTATAGAAGGCTTCTCAGGAGACGGTGCAACTGGTATAAGTGCAGATATTTCTATTGGTGACTGAAGACAATATACTGAACAACATGACAAAGTTAGTGATCTGCTTATAGATATTGACTCTGACATTATTGGAATATCGGAGTACCACTTAAATAATTTGACAGTTCAGAGGCTGTTTTTCAGATAGTTTATTGCGGAGTCGGGGAATGGCCATGTACACGAAAAATAGTATTCCACTTGCCCGTAGACGTACCACGGCATTGCACTGAACAGATATTTGAATGTTGTGCAGAGGCAGTTGAATTTATTGAAACTAAACTTCTAATTGTTTTTGCTTATAGGCCCCTTAACTCTGACTTCAGAGTGTTCCTGTTCAAGCTAGAGAGCCTATTTCATTCACTTTATAGGAACTACCAGAAATTAGTTATATTAATTTTGTATATGATTGTGCAAGAGAAAAGACGTTGGTAGATCTCCTAAATTCATACGATCTGATGCAGACTGTCTTTTCCAACTAGGTTGCGGCGGAACAGTAGCAGAGCCCTACACAATATTTTTATTCATTCTTCATTACTAGATGGGAGTTCTGTTAGTAAAAGGGTGAATGGCCTTTCAGACCATGATGCACAAATTTTAACACTAAAAGACTTTTGAACACAAACAAATGTCACATATAATCAAAAACTATGTAGGAACGTTAATCCAACGGCAGTAGAGAGTTTTTTAAACCTCGTCAAGAAACAGGAGTGGCAGGATGGTTATAGTGCCGATAACATAGATGACAAGTACAATGCTTCCCATAACACATCTCTCATGCTCTTTGAGAGTTGTTTTCCATTAGAACATTCTAAACAGGGTACTAACAGTAAAAGGCAGTCTGGGTGGCTGGCAAGTGGGATAAGGATATCATGTAGAACAAAGTGGGAATTATATGTACAGTATTTATCAATCATTTTCTGAGCATTGCTGGTGAATTAAACAAAAATTTAGTTTCTACAGGGAATCATAAAACTCTCTTGGCATATGCCTTCCCGAGACTGATGTCTGAAATGCTACTCTGTGATACTGACAAGGGGGACATTGAGTCAATAGGTAAATCACTGAAAACTGAGAACTCTCATGGATATGATGGAGTGCGTAGCAGAATATTAAAATGCTGTGCTGCACATGTTAACCCTGTACTTAGCCATAACTGTAATTTTTCCTTTAGAAATTGTCTGTTTCCTCAGTACTCAGTAGTAAAGCCGTTTTATAAAAATGGAGAAAGGGATAATGTAGACAATTTTAGACCTATTTCTTTGCCATCAGTGTTTTCTAAAGCTATTGTAAAGGCTGTGTATGCAAGGATAATTAATCATTTCACATCACATAATTTGCTATCAAATGTACAGTTCGGCTTTAGAAGTCGTTAAACAACTGCAAATGCTATATTCTCTTTTCTCTCTGGAGTACTGGGTGGATGAAACAAAAGTTTTCGAACGCCAGGCAAATTTTTTTATTTGACTAAGGAATTTGACTGTGCTGATCACAAAATAATGCTCCAGAAATTGGACCATTACGGAATATGGGGAATAGCTCACAACTGGTTCACCTTTTACTTAAACAACAGACAGCAATAGGTCATTATTCACAGTGTTGAGAATGGCTGTGATGTGGGGTCCGAGTAAGGTACGGTCAAATGGTGGTGGTGGGGGGGGGGGGGAAATTGCCTCAGGTATCAGTGTTGGGGCCAATCCTGTTCCTTATTTATATAAATGATATGCCCTCTTAGTGTTATGGGTAACTAAAATATTTCTATTTGCTGATGACACTAACTTGGTAGTGAAGGATGTTGTTTGCAAAACTGACTCGGATTCAAAACCTGCAGTTCACGACATAAGTTCATGGATAACAGAAAATAAACTAACGCTAAATCTCAATAAGACTCAGTTTTTACGGTTTCTGGCACACAATTCAACAAAACCCGACGCTTTAATGGGCATGTGTTTAATGAAACTGAACGGTTCAAATGTCTAGGTGTTCACAGAGATAGTAAACTGTCATGGAAAGCCCACGTTCAGGATCTTGTTCAAAGACTTAATACTGCCATTTATTCTATTCGAATGGTGTCTGAAGTAAGTGATCGTTCGACACGAAAATTAATCTACTTTGCTTATTTTCATTCGCTTATGAGGTATGGTATTATATTTTGGGGTAACTCTTCCTATTCTAATAGGATATTTTTGGCTCGGGCAATAAGTGGTGCAAGTTCACGAACCTCTTGTCAACCCCTACTAAGGAGTCTGAGTATTTTGACATAGGTCTCTCAATATATATATTCTATACTGTCGTTTCTTGCTGATAATATCAGCTTATTCCCAAGTATAAGCAGCTTTCACTCAGTTAATACTCGGCAGAAATCCGACCTGCATTTGGATCGTACTTCCTTAACTCCTGCAAAAAGGTGTGCAGCATAGTGCTGCATCCATTTTCAACAGGAAACCACAAGAATTCAAAAATCTTAGCAGTAATCCACGAGCTTTCAAGATTTTCCTCGTGGATCACTGCTTCTATCCTGTCGAGGAGTTCCTTATTTTATCTCTTACTACTTTTATGCTTCACTTCATGTACTGCCACGTTCCAAGACGTTGAAGAGCTGCTCCTCAATTTGATCCTACGGAACCAGACGTGTAAATAAATAAATAAATCAGTATACAGTTATTTGCAGACTAATAATTATAGTTAATACAAGTCGTACATTTTTCGTTTGGTTAATATCTCAAAGTACACGTGGCAAGAGCTAGCCACTAATTTTTATTTTACCATGGGCAGAAAGTCAGGTATTGTAGTGTAGATGCCTGCACCCAACATGGGTAGTCTGTATTGGTTCAAATGGCTCTGAGCACTATGGGACTCAACTGCTGTGGTCATAAGTCCCCTAGAACTTAGAACTACTTAAACCTAACTAACCTAAGGACAGCACACAACACCCAGCCATCACGAGGCAGAGAAAAATCCCTGACCCCGCCGGGAATCGAACCCGGGAACCCGGGCGTGGGAAGCGAGAACGCTACCGCACGACCACGAGATGCGGGCGTTAGTCTGTATTAACAGGCATAGTCCACTTAGTGGTGCTGTCATGGCTGTGAAGAAAACAATAGGCCGTAACGCTTGTGGCATGTTTGAAGCAACGCTGTTGGACGCAGAGGAAAAAAAAAAAAACAACCAACACACTGATGTGTTTACAGCCGTTGCGAACCGGAATAGAAGTTTCAGTGGAACAGTAATTGGCTATTCAGTTACCCAAAGCTGACTGTACGAATGTACCGGGTGATCAAAAAGTCAATATAAATTTGAAAACTTAATAAACCACTGAATAATGTAGATAGAGAGGTAAAAATTGACACGCATGCTTGGAATGACATAGAGTTTTATTAGAACAAATAAAAAAATACGCTCACAAAATGTCCGACAGACGGCACTGGACAGCAAAACGTCAGTGACTGCGCATGACAATCGTGTATAAAAGGAGCTGTAACGAGAGAGAGAATCAGATGTGCCAGCAGTCACAGCGTGTTGACGTTACCTGAAAAGGCGCTTTTAGTGAAGCTGTATTATCGGAATGGGGAATGTGCTAGTTCAGCGTTACGATCTTATCGTCATAGGAAAGGGATTCGAACAGGTAAATGTCCGTTGAGAAATGCAGCTGTGGCGAGAATGGTTACAAAGTTCGAACCCACGGGTTGTTGGGACGATAGACCCCGTAGTGGCCGACCCAGCACAAGGCGTAATGCTGCTGAGACAGTTCAGGAAGAAATGGAGACGGCAGCGGGTTCGTCTATGCACGGGGAAGTCAGCGCTCGTGCAGTCGCACGTCGCAGCGGCATTCCATACACTACTGTTTGGTTGGCACTTAGGCGTACCCTCCGATGCTATCCGCACAAAATCCATCGGCATCACGAACTGTTACCTGGCGATTTAGTGAAGCGGGGGGCATTTGCTGTGTGGGTGTTTCAAAAGATGGCGGAAGATGACGATTGGTTGAGTAACGTGTTGTGAACCGACGAGATCATTTCACGCTCCGAGGGTCTGTCAACGCCCACAACTGCAGAATTTGGGCTACCGAAAATCCTAGAACTCTCGTGGAAACTCCATTGCACGACGAGAAAGTCACGGTATGGGTTGGATTTAGCACATCTACCGTTATTGGGCCTTTTTTCTTCGAGGAAGTGCGTGATTCTGGTTTTGTAACTGCTACCGTGACGGGTGACAGGTACACCGATATGTTACAGAATCGCATCATCCCCAGCCTAGCTGATAAACACCTGCTGGAACGTACGATGTTTATGCAGGATGGCGCTCCACCCCATATTGTTAAATGCGTGAAAGATCTCTTGGTTCAAATGGCTCTGAGCACTATGGGACTTAACTTCTGAGGTCATCAGTCCCCTAGAACTTAGAACTACTTAAACCTAACTAACCTAAGGACGTCACACACATCCAGGCCCGAGGTAGGATTCGACCTCCGACCGTAGCGGTCGCGCGGTTCCAAACTGTAGCGCCTAGAACCGCTCGGCCACCTCGGCCGGCGAAAGATCACTTGCGCACGTCGTTTGGATAATGATCGTGTGCTCAGCCGCCACTTTCGTCATACTTGGCCTCCCAGGTCCCCAGACCTCAGTCCGTGCGCTTATCGGCTTTGGGGTTACCTGAGGTCGCAAGTGTATCGTGATCGACCGACATCTCTAGGGATGCTGAAAGACAACATCCGACGCCAATGCCTCACCGTAACTCAGGACATGCTTTACAGTGCTGTTCACAACATTATTCCTCGACTACAGCTACTGTTGAGGAATGATGGTGGACATATTGAGCATTTCCTGCAAAGTACATCATCTTTGCTTTGTCTTACTTTGTTATGCTAATTATTGCTATTGTGATCAGACGAAGCATCATCTGTCGTAAATTTTTTTGAAATTTTTTATTTTTTTGGTTCTAATTGAACCCCGTGGCATTCCAAGCATGTGTGTCAATTTTTACCTCTCTATCTACATTATTCCGTGATTTATTCAGTTTTCAAATGTATACTGGCTTTTTGATCACCCGGTGGACATAACCGCAGCTCCCCTGTTAACCGTCGAAGCGCTCTACGCCGCTGGCCTCATCAGCTTTGACTGAGTTGGGGGGGGGGGGGGTCGGGTTGGGTTGTTTAGGGGGAAGAGACCAAACAGCGAGGTCATCGGTCTCAGTGGATTAGGGAAGGACGGGGAAGGAAGTCGGCCGTGCCCTTTGAAAGGAACCATCCCAGCATTTGCCTGGTGCGATTTAGGGAAATCACGGAAAACCTAAATCAGGATGGCCGGACGCGGGATTGAACCGTCGTCCTTCCGAATGCGAGTCCAGTGTGCTAACCACTGCGCCACCTCGCTCGGTTTGACTGAGTGGTTACCTTATCCTCCAGGAGTTCTTACTGACAGCGTGATCTGGTCAACACAGTGGCCTGCACAATGTCACCGGGCCCAGAGCCGCCGTCACATGAATCGCTCCGATGGAGCTTCAGTGTACCATTCTCTTGCGCTTCGCGCTCCTTTCCGCCACCGCTTGCCGCTTCGGGTCCCTGGATTTACTCCGTCATGTCGCCGACCGTGTCCGCACATCCAGATGGTGATCGTTGCTCCTCCAAAACCGCCAACTCCAAAACCGACATCTCTTTCACGACAGTGATGACACATCCTGCCATCGGTTTTGTTCCTAAACGGACCACGTATACCCTCTTTATACGGCCTACACAAATTTTTTTACTGTATGTGCATTTGCACGCCATTTCTGGAGCACTTGTAATCCATTCTGACGAGTAAATAAATGTATGGTTTTAAGCATCACAAAAATATCCAGGTTGGAGAAAAAGAAACACAATGTCAGGGAGTGTAGGAGACGTAGAATCAAGAAGTTTCCATTGTTTCGAAATGCATCACTGCGGAACTATGGTCATTAAACGACAGCGAATGATGGACGAGCGTGCGGAAGTGTGTGAATTAAACTAAGTTGCCCTTCAATTAGTAATAATAGTCAAGGTCGCAGAATATCTCATTCGTTACAATGACCGTTTTTGGCAAGCTTAGTTTTCCACCTTGGGATTATGAGCACCACTTGGTTGGAGATGGCGGCGTGGTGAACAACTGCGTGTGATTACAGCGGTGACTGCAGTCTTGACTGTGTCTACTAATTGCTGATCAACAACAGATCACTGTTATATCCTTATCATACTATTTAAAATTATAGCTTGACTTTGCTAATTCATGTTATGCTAAAGATGACAGTGACTAAATAAAGTAGCTGAAGATTTTCATACTAACTGTAGACGAAAACTTTACATTTATACCCAGGGCTGTTTACCTTAGGCGTATATTTTCTGCCGGTCGCGGTGGTCTAGCGGGTCTAGGCGCGCAGTCTGGAGCCGAGCGACCGCTACGGTCGCAGGTTCGAATCCTGCCTCGGGCATGGATGTGTGTGATGTCCTCAGGTTAGTTAGGTTTAAGTAGTTCTAAGTTCTAGGGGACTGATGACTACAGATGTTAAGTCCCATAGTGCTCAGAGCCATTTTTTTCGTATATCTTCTGTGATTTTCACTGGATATGTTTCAAAATTAAATCTGCTACGCTTAAAGTATCCTAATGCCACTAATTCAATCTGTATATTGAGCAAGCAGTAAAGGAAACAAAAGAAAAGTTTGGAGTAGGTATTAAAGTCCATGGAGAGAAAACAAAAACTTTGAGGTTGGACGATGACATTGTAATTCGGTCAGAGACAGCAAAGGACTTGGAAGAGCAGTTGAACGGAATGGACAGTGACTTGAAAGGAGGATATAAAAAGCAAAACGAGGATAATGGACTGTAGTCGAATTAAGACGAGTGATGCTGAGGGAATTAGATAGGAAATGACACATTTAAAGTAGTAAAGGAGTTTTGCTATTTGGGGAGCAAAATAACTGATGATGGTCGAAGTAGAGAGGATATAAAATGTAGACTGGCAATGGCAAGGAAATCGTTTGTGAAGAAGAAAAATTTATTAACATCGAGTATAGATTTAAGCGTCAGGAAGTCGTTTCTGAAAGCATTTGTACGGAGTGTAGCCATGTATGGAAGTGAAACATGGACGATAAATAGTTTGGAAAAGAAGAGAATAGAAGTTTTCGAAATGTGGTGCTACAGAAAAATGCTGAAGATTAGATGGGTAGATCACATAACTAATAAGGAGGTATTGAACAGAATTGGGGAGAATAGGAATTTGTGACACAACTTGGCAAGAAGAAGGGAACGGTTGGTAGGACATGTTCTGAGGCATCACGGGGTCACAAATTAGCATTGGAGGGCAGCGTGGAGGGTAAAAACCGTAGAGGGAGACCAAGAGATGAATACACTACGCAGATTCAGAAGGATGTAAGTTGCAGTAAGAACTGGAAGATGAAGAAGCTTGCACAGGATAGAGTAGCATGGTGAGCTGCATCAAACCAGTCTCAGGACTGAAGACCACAACAACAACAATGCCACTAATTTGTAAAAATAATTAGCTGTGCGGTAGTAGGATAGTCGACATATAGTACTGAAAGCTGCAATGTTATTAATAATGAAATCTGAAGGCTACAGGTTTTAATTTTTCCTAATGCACAGAGGACATAAATAAACTTTTAGTACAGCATATCAGTAAGCAGCAGTACAGTTGGACATATCGCACTGCGAACACACTCAAACGATTCTGCTTACCAGACAATGCGCTCGTCCCGGTTGTCTGTCGTTTAATGGCCAGAACCCTCCATAGCAGGGCATATCTCACCCGTGGTTCTCTAGGAAATTATGCTGCATTCGGCGTCCCTCAGGCTAATCTGATCTCATTGTTACGTTGTTTTTCTTCACGGTGCATATATCGAGGGAGGTGACTCAGTAGTTAACACACTGACCTCGCATTCGCGAAGACGACGGTTCAAATCTCCGTCTGACCCCTCAATTTAGGTCTACCGCTATCTCCCAAAATCACTCCAGGAAAATGGTGGGATGGTTCCTTTGATAGGCACGGCCAATTTGTTTCTACACCCTCAAAACATTCCTAGTTTGTGCTCAGTCTCAAATGATCTCGAAGTCGATTGGACGCTAAACCGCAACCTTGCGTAGGCACGATGCATAGGCAGATACACTCTCATGAGCGAAGTACGAGGTGATTTTATCCGCAGAAGCGATGATGTGGTCTCCTAGGCTAGACGTTAGTTCGATTACGTCGTCGTGAGGCAGAGATTCCTTATTGAGACACTGCATTGTAAGATGTAGGCAGGAGTAGATAAAGACTTAGATCACAATTTTGTAATTATGGACAGTAGGCTGCATCTTAAGAAACTGGCCAGGAAGAAACATTGGGCAAAGGAATGGAATACGGAGACATAAGGGATCAAGAGATGCACTTGCATCACTACAAGGATATAGATACTGTGATAATGAATAGCTCAGTAGGCAGCTGAAGAGGGACGAACATGTTTAACAAGGCCAGTCACAGAAGTTGGAAAGCAATGCGTAGGTACATGGAAGGTAACTGTGAAGGAACTAGACCTAACAGAAGTAACATTTCAGTTGAACGACCAAAGACGAATGTACAAAAATGTTCAGGGCATTTCAGGAGTTGGAAAGCAATGCGTAGGTACATGGAAGGTAACTGTGAAGGAACTAGACCTAACAGAAGTAACATTTCAGTTGAACGACTAAAGACGAATGTACAAAAATGTTCAGGGCATTACAGGAGTACAAAAACTCAGAACAAGTCACTTAGGAATGAAACACATAGGAAGTGCAGAGAAGCTAAGGTGAAATGGCTGCATCAAAAAAGTGAAGAAATCAAAAATAAACTATTGTCAGAAGGACAGCTCATCATGCAGAAGAGACAATGGGAACAGCGAAAAACTTAACATTGGAGTAGGGGATCACGAAGCAGACGAAGTTAAGGTGTTCTGCCATCTTGGCAGCAAACGGACGGAGCAAGAGGGACACAATTAGCAGGCTTACACTGGCAAAATGGCCATTCTGGCCAAGAGGAGGCTACTATTATCAAACATAAGCGTTAATCTGAAGAAGAAATTTCTGATAATGTACGCCTGCAGCAAAGCGTTGTATGACAGTGAAACGTGGACTGTGGGAAACCTGGAACAGAAGACAATCGAAGCAGATGAGATGTGGTGCTACCGAAGAATGCTTAAATTAGATGGAATGATAAGGCCTAGAATGAGGAGGTTCTCCCAAGAATCGGCGAGGGAATGTTGGTTGGTTGATTGACTTCCAGGGAGGGGACCAAACAGCGAGGTCATCGATACCATCGGTTCAGGAAAGAACGGGAAAGGAAGTCGGCCGTGCCCTTCCAAAGGAACCAACGCGGCCTGTGCCTGAAGCGATTTAGGAAAATCACGGAAAACCTAAATCAGGATGGTGGATCGAAGATTAGAACCGCCATCCTCCCGGATGCGAGCGCATTGTGGTAACCACTGCACCAACTCGCTAGGTGGGAGGAAAGGAATACATGGAAAGAAGAAGAGACGGAATGGTAGGGCACGTGTTACAACATGAGGAAATAACTGCCGTCGTATTAGAGGGAGCTGTAGAGTATAAAAACAGTAGGAGAAGACAGAGATTGTGAACAATAATTATAAAAATAGGACGGCGTAAATCGCCTAGGTAGCCGACTGAAGGAATGTGTATCCTTATATGTACAGTCAGCAACGCCTGCGCAATACTAAACAGTAGGAGAAGACAGAGATTGTGAACAATAATTATAAAAAGAGGACGGCGTAAATCGCCTAGGTAGCCAACTGAAGGAATGTGTATCCTTATGTGTACAGTCAGCAACGCCTGCGCAATACTAAATGTACACTACTGGCCATTAAAATTGCAACACAAAGAGAAAATGCAGATGATAAACGGGTATTCATTGGACAAATATATTATACTAAAACTGGCATGTGATTACATTTACACGCAATTTGGGTGCATAGATCCTGAGAAATCAGTACCCATAACAACCACCTCTGGCCGTAATAACGGCCTTGATACGCCTGGGCATTGAGTCAAACAGAGCTTGGATGGCGTATACAGGTACAGCTGCCCATGCAGCTTCAACACAATACCACAGTTCATGAAGAGTAGTGACTGGCGTATTGTGACGAGCCAGTTGCTCGGCCACCATCGACCAGACGTTTTCAGTTGGTGAGAGATGTGGAGAATGTGCTGGCCAGGGCAGCAGTCGAACATTTTCTGTATCCAGAAAGGCCCGTACAGGACCTGCAACATGCGGTTGTGCATTGCCCTGCTGAAATGTAGGGTTTCGCAGTGATCGAATGAAGGGTAGAGCCACGGGTCGTAATACATCTGAAATGTAACGTCCACTGTTCAAAGTGCCGTCAATGCGAATAAGAGGTGACCGAGACGTGTAACCAATGGCACCCCACACCATCATGCCGGGTGATACGCCAGTATGGCGCTGACGATTACACGCTTCCAATGTGAGTTCACCGCGATGTCGCCAAACACGGATGCGACCATCATCATACTGTAAACATAACCTGGATACATCCGAAAACATGACGTTTTGCCATTCGTGTACCCACGTTCGTCGTTGAGTACACCATCACAGGCGCTCCTGTCTGTGATGCAGCGTCAAGGGTAACCGCAGCCATGGTCTTCGAGCTGATAGTCCATGTTGCTGCAAACGTCGTCGAACTGTTCGTGCAGATGGTTGTTGTCTTGCAAACGTCCCCATCTGTTGACTCAGGGATCGAGACGGGGCTGCACGATCCGTTACAGCCATGCGGATAAGATGACTGTCATCTTGACTGAAAGTGATACGAGGCCGTCGAGATCCAGCACGGCGTTCCGTATTACCCTCCTGAACCCACCGATTCCATATTCTGCTAACAGTCATTGGATCTCGACCAATGCGAGCAGCAATATCGCCATACGATAAACCGCAATCGCGACAGTCTACAATCCAATCTTTATCGAAGTCGGAACCGTGATGGTACGCATTTCTTCTCCTTACACGAGGCATCACAACAACGTTTCACCAGGCAACGCCGGTCAACTTGTAAGGCGTCAGGCAAATCCAACACCTTCCATGAAAACCCAGACATGATAAGCAAATCCAGTAGTATGTCACATAGCTCCGAATAAATCGTGACATTAAATTAACCAAAGTAATACGAGTAACGAGGGAGCAAATGGAATATCACAGATTAACACAAGAATGCCTAAATGCATGTCATACCTTCCCACCGTGAGACAGACGCAGTTCCGAGGGGAGAAACGAGAACAGAAGCCGAGAGCAGAACAGTGTTAAGCTGGAAAGCCCTACGATAAGGGACGGACACCCACGTCGCCAGCTAACCGCTAGGACCACACACCACCCGCAAGTTTTAGCGTAAGACTTTTTCGCGTCTCTGTTACGTTAGGACCACCCCCCAGCCCATGTTAAAAGCTAGAGCCCTCCAGATGAACAGTATAGATCTTACGATAACACAAAAAGGCCCACACCACCCGCAAGTTTTAGCGTGAGGCTTTTTCGCGTCTCTGTTACATCAGAAACCACCCCCCAGCCCATGTTAAAAGTAAGAGCCCTCCAGAAGAACAGTATAGATCTTACGATAACGCTAAAAGGACCACACTGGCTCCAAGTTTTTGCGTGAGACTTTTTCGCGTCTCTGTTACGTTGCAACCCTTAAAAACATTGGCCCACCACGAAAAGTAAAACGTTTCTCATTGGATAGACAGAACTTTTGTAGGTGGAGCTTAAGGTTAACATTGAGACCCTGATTGGTCAGATGAAAACACAGCCAGATAGTTTTTTTAAAACCAACTTCGGTAAATTGTAGTAAGGAGAAGTTAGGAGAGAGTTGCTTCCGAGACGGTGAAGTGAGCAGAGCTGTGCTGCCCGCCGCCCCCTGACGAACACCGGCAAGGTAATGAACGCACGCGATGCTGCATTTTTGAGTGCATAAGGCTTCACTCAGAACTGCAGAAGTCTCATCTGTTACACCCCCTTTTTGCGTAATACTAGTGTCGATCGTCAATTAAAGCTCATGGTGTTCACATTTGCCACTTGATGTAAAAATCTGAAACGCGATGATTTTTCTGTTATATAGTTATTGAGAAGCCACATCAGCCACTGTAATTTACGACAAGTTAGATAAGTAATTAAAGATAATTGAGGGTCACTGTAGACCATTTTGATAGTTTTCTCTCTTGTGAAGCTTAATTTAAGCCTGGATTATAGATGTGATATGGCATAGGCCATCCTTCGATCCATTGTAGAACTTGGAAACCCATTCAGAGAATATTCGTTCACATTTTTGTTGAACGCAGTTGGTTTTTACCATCCTGTATTAAAACATTTCCTTTTATCAATAGTGCAATTTATAAACAATGTTTTGTGAGTAGAATAAAATTTCCAATGGTAAACTTAACTGCTTTTTCGACGTTATTTTACCACGTAACTAAATATAGGAAAGCCTTGAACCCCTTCCACTAAATTTAGTTAGTATTAAGATTCTTTTACTGGGAGTGCAGTGGAGCTGACGCTGAAATCATTAAGTATTTGGTTATATCATCGTTAGTCTCACTGAACTCTTCTGAATTCTACATGTCATGTGTGGTCTGGCGTCTCCTTACCAGCATCAGGTCCCAGGTTCAAACCAGTCAATTCCCTAAAAAACACGCTCAGAGCGTCGTTGCGCGAAAGTGGTAGGGAGACACGATATAGCACAAACAGACACCACGCAGAATGTTAGAAACTGCTGTTTGTGTATGAGAAATCGGTTGGAAACTTTCCTCATGTCAGCACGTTGTAGGTGTCGCCACCGGCGCCAACCTTGTCTGAATGCTCTGAAAAGCTAATCATTTGCATATCACAGCATCGTGTTCCTATTGGTTAAATTTGGCGTCTGTAGCACGTCATCTTCGTGGTGTAGCAATTTTAATGGCCAGTAGTGTACCTAGGGATTGTGCTGAGTACCAGAGCAAAAGCCACTCACTTGCTTCCTTTATGCACAGCGGACTAATTAATTCTGTCGGTGCTTCCCGTTTAGCACTACGGTGTCAGCTGCCGTTCTTGCGGTCACGATAGCAGCTGACCACACGGAAAAAACTGAGGCTAACGCCCTGGGCCTCAGGGGCGCTCCCGCAAACCGCAGACCGCGTAAGCTGGGACCACTCGTATATGATAAATACGGCCGTAGGCCTGCTCAAAAGAATCTGTAGTCCACACATTCAAGTGGCGTAGGAGCGAAGACCTTGGCTCTTGGACGTCTTTCTGTATGTCGAATGGCCACTGCTGTTCTGCTCTCACATTTTAAGTAGTGGTGCGTTCAAGTCTTAGCAAACGCAGACATCGCCTGCAGTGGACTTGTAATTAATGTAGGTGGCGTATTATCTGATTTATTTGACCGGTTCCACTTACCAGATGCAGGCTTCCTCAGATCAATGGTGTGGTGACAACCATAAACAAAATGGTGAGTAGGACATGCAAACCCTCTTTGTAAGACAAATTGGGAGAGACTTCCAAAAAAAGTACAACGAACACATTAACGCCTACCACCCAAACAAGTTTACTAAATCAGCAGTAGCCACGCACATTCAGGACACTGGCAACCCATTCCATGATCTTGGTATATTACATAAAACGGGCAAGTAACACTAAATGGACTTGTACGAAGAACTAGAAATTTTCATTCACTGCACATTACACTGATAACAGGTTGATAAATGATAAGTTAGAAAGTAATAGTGTAAATTTCTTCAAAGATTTTTTCTTCGATGTGGAACATTTGAATTTAAAGAATTAACTGAAAAATTATATCTTAACATCATTAAATTACCGAGAAATAGCAAATAATCATACTGTTTAATATGTGCGATGACATACATCAGCTTATATAAAAATATGGTATTTACGTTGTTTGTGCTATCGCAGCAAAAGTAATAAGTTTTTCTTATCAGTTCGGAATGTAAACATTTGAAATTGACAAGTCACGGAGTGACGCTCGTTACTGTGGCATGTGCGCCAGACACATAACTTTCAGCAAGAATATAAGTACAAACAAGAATGGAATGATTTAAGCATGTGGGGAGCTGAAAAGAAATACGGAATTCCCAAAAACACAACACATTACAGTGCCCAGAACAGTATACGAAAACTGTTGGCTTTCAAAACGGCTTCCAGTCATCTCGAAATGGATAAATGGTTTTCAAGCGAATCTTATACCATTCTTCCTGGAGAACAGTGGAGATGTCAGGTAACAGTGATGGTGGTGGGCAGTGATCATGCGTCCTTCTCTCTAAAGTATGCCATAAAGCTGCATGATACTGTGATCTGGTGACTGTTGTGAGCAGGGGAGATGCTACAATTCATCCTCGAGCTCACAAAACCAGTATTGGAGGATGCTAACTGTGTGAACAGAGGTCAGGGGTCCTATCGCCTTGGAACTAACATTGAACCAGAGGATGAGTCTGATCAGCTACATTGCTCACATATTCCTTGGCAGTAACGCAACCTTGCACAAAAACCACGGAGCCCAAGGAATACCACAATCTCCTTCTTTTGCTCATGCCTTATTCCGCAGTTTCGTAAGGTCAGTATGGTTAGTACAGATTGGGCAATGTTAATGTTAAGGGGTGGGCAGATGCCCTTCCTACCACCACCGCATACCCTCTGGGACAGAATTTGTGTACGCCAGCTGTCTGCGTCTAGTGTAATCCATGGAAGAGTGTGAACGTTTTCAGATGTCTGCGAGTCGTGTGATTGAGGCGGGACGTGGGGACCAGCCCGATATTCAACTAGAGGGATGTGGAAAACCACCTAAAAACCACATCCAGGCTGGGCGGCACACCAGCCCTCTTCGGTAATTCTCCGGGCGGATTTGAACCGGGGCCGGCGCGCCTACACGAGGCCAGAAAGCAGCCCATTGGCGCTCTCGGTTAACCTGGCGGGTCGAAGGAATACCACAATATGGCAGTCCAAACCATCATAACCCCCCCCCCTCCCCCGTCTCCCCTCCCATATTTCACTCTTGGGACACAATATCCGGTTCTAGGCGCTGCAGTCCGGAATCGCGGGACTGCTACGGTCGCAGGCTCGAATCCTGCGTCGGGCATGGATGTGTGTGATGTCCTTAGGTTAGTTAGGTTTAAGTAGTTCTAAGTTCTAGGGGACCGATGACCTAAGATGTTAAGTCTCATAGTGCTCAGAGCCATTTTTTGACACAAAGTCGGCCAGCAGTTGGAAACGGTGTGCAACAAGACTCATCCAGGTACTGCTCGCCCATTGCTCGTTTTATGGCTTCAGCACCATTGTTTCCTTTTATAGACATTTGTATCACTGATGAATGGTTTTGTAATTCCATTCGCCACGTGACTTCTTCCTCATGTACTTGCTTATTTTTCGTCACAATCTTCTTCAATGAGCCTCCGTCACGTCACTCAAGACGTTTACTCGTCCACGTTGTGACTTATTGGATGCAGTTTTTCCGCTTTTCCTGTATACTTTAGAAACCTCCTGAAACATCAAACACTTCGGCTATCATGGTTACGGAAGTATCCACCGTACGAGCATCAACAATTTTTCCAAGTTCGATTTTGCGTTAATTGGCTATAATGCTCTCACAACTACGCATAAAACTGTTCTGACCATGACTGACATTTGCAAAGCATTAACAACATGGCACAGGTGCCTTTCGTGGTCAAATACATCAGCGCAACCTGAAAGCTTGGCTACTATCCGTATTTATGTTCAAGCATGCACTGCGTTTTCCCATCTTTGTCCAATGCCTGTAAAGCTCACTACATAAAATGGAATAAATCAGTCACCCTGTACATGGTTAAATTTAGATACTCAATCTCCGCTGCACACCCAACAAAAGAACCTCTACATGTAACTGCAATGCAGCTGATGGCAGCACGCCACCGAAATACATCGTGTTAATTAAAATTTGTAAAAAGTAACAGTAGTGGTAAAATACATTTCATAAACACGTTAGAGGTTTAAACCACTGCTTGTCACTATCGTCAACACATCTGTGATGAACACAGATGTCGCCAAAAGAAGAAGATCCAAACCACACTGGCTTGTATCGACGACCGCGCCAAGCAGTGCTTTAAACATCTGGTGTGCCGCCACTAGGGCAACGAATACTCGCCTCTAATGAGGGAAACATGCCAAATAAATCAAATAATACACGAACTCCGGCGGTTATCTGCACGTGTATCAAAGTCGACATGATTTAGATTATTAGCTTGACTTAGTCTAACACACCTGGCACTCAGACATCTGAGCTCAACTGTGAATAGCCTCGCTTAAGTTACTGCCGCCACTGCAACTCCCCGGATCTAGATATGGCTGGTCAGGTTGGCATATGCGGGTAGTAAAATCAGAAGGAGTGAGAACGGAAAAGCATAGCCGAGAAAGATGGAAATGAGATAGAGATAACAATTTATCAACAGTCGCGAGAAGCGTGAGAAACTAAATGTCGTTTCTAAACTCTTGTACCGACAGGGAAAGTGCGTGACCTAGAACGTTCGCTCGGAATCTCACAGAGTTTATATTCTTTCGTTATGTTTCCGCCTTTACTACTACCGTCAGCTATCTCAACCAAAGAGCCTTGTGCCTGAACACATGCGTGGGGTAGACATTTATGGCAATCCGGGTTGAGCTGGTATTAGCTGACGTCACTGGTGTCTTGGCCGAGGCAGCAGACAGACAGACCCTTAGACGGACACAGGTGGACGTTTCTGGACGCAGCCCCGACTAGACTGACCGCTACCTGCTGTCGGTCTGCCGCTGCTTGCTGGACGTGGTAGCGAGGTAAACGCTTTACACATCGCGACCTTCGGTATTTCGGAGTAGATTTAGGGAACAATAAAAATAGTTTCGATGAATTGGAAATTACAGCCAACCACTTACAAAATATTGTTTATGACCTTGACCATGGTTTCGACAGTTTTAAAAGTGTCTTCCTCAGAAGGTATTCTACGTAGAATAGCATAATATCTATATCCAATGTAGGAGTCGTTGACTCTGTCTAGTACATGTCGGTATCATCCACTTAATCACAATTTAAAACACGTGACTTGAAAGTAGTAGCTCTCTTCGGTAGAGCTTTGTGTACACATTAACATGAACAGACAGAACCAATTACTCCCACTTAGAATGTAGGTAATATGTGATTCCATGTATAGTACTTTCCGTAGAAGACAGTTCTAAAACTGTTTAAACCGAGGTTAATGTTTAATAAACGCATATTTTGCTATTTTGCAACTGGTTTGGGGACTGATGACTTCAGATGTTAAGTCCCATAGTACTCAGAGCCATTTGAACCACTTGAGCAACTGGTAGGCTGTTATTTCCAATACATCGAAGCTCTTTGATGCACGCTTGCCTCTCAGAATAAGAATATAAGAACATGATTCATTTGAGGTCAGATCTATGCTTGGTAGCCATTTCATGATAGCCACGAAGACTTTAATATTAAACTGCGTAAGTTCTTTTCGGTCTGTAAATTGATTTCATACGCAAATTTATCATGATAATTATTTCGTCGAGTCAGATTTCCATTACAAGCAATGAAGTGATTTGGTCTATTTAATTAGCGGCTCCAGCTGAGACGCAACGCCATCTGAGTTAACTGACGGCTCCCGATTTCTTGGAATGCATGTTTTCAAAAAGTTGCTCTTTATTCCGAGAATTTTAGACACACTTCTTGTAAAGATTTCCGTCAAATATGTGTGATGGTGTAATAGGATTGTTTTTTGTTCCATGCCACGTGATCGTTGCCGACAAATACGTTTAAAAAAGGTACACATTGAATTTAAATGAAGCTCTTCAATCACTTCTTTGTTTGACTATAGAAGTTGCACTGAAATACATTTTTTACTCACTATAACCAACGATTACATACTTATCGTTTACTACTGAAAAACCAGACATCTTAGTGTGTTTCACTTTGAGCCATTCGCACGCAAAGCAGCACATCTTACCACAAGAGACATTTGAATGATCGCCTATTCAAGGTCTAAGAGAAATTTTGACGATTTCAAGAAACACGTCAGCGAGCCCAAGTATTGTCAGCAAGGAAACAGCTAGCGTTACAAATTAATATTAAAGACAGCCACACTAGTCGTATGTAACCTTTTCTTTATTTTAATATGTTCCACTCGACGACTATCTTCAGAATTTGGGAAATACAATTTGTTACACCCCCATACAACAAAATAAATTCACTCGTTCAAATTACAACGTGATATATTACATTACGCAACCATGGACCACACGATACAAATATCGGGCTGCGTGCAGCGCAGCCGTCATACAAAAGTTGGAGTAAGTTGCTTGTGTACAGTTAACGTGGACTCTGCCACATTGTAAGATTAAATAGCAAGATGTGTAATTTCTTTTTGAGCGAGTCGAAGCCCTTTCGATATGAGCTTTGGTTGAACAAAAAATGGTTCAAATGGCTCTGAGCACTATGGGACTTAACATCTTAGGTCATCAGTCCCCTAGAACTTAGAACTACTTAAACCTAACTAACCTAATGACATCACACACATCCATGCCCGAGGCACGATTCGACCCTGCGACCGTAGCAGTCCCGCGGTTCCGGACTGCAGCGCCTAAAACCGCACGACCACCGTGGCCGGCTTTGGTTGAACAGTAGAATCGTCTGATTAAAGCTGAAACGTCCCCTTAGAAAAATCAATGAATTACTGTGCTGATAAATCTCTTACATTATTTGATTTTCAAACAGCTGAGCAGAACTGAACGTACTCAGTTCGCTCTTTACCTATTCTGATCAACACTAAACTGACAGCAAATATTTTCAACGCAACGCAATCTGACTTTCAATAATTCCTACAGAAGAATGGCCCTAACAATAACCTATACCTTTCATGAATCACTTAGCTCACAAAAATCTTCGTTATTAGAACTACTGCAATACAGCGAGCGCCAATACTGCCCATCTAAATAAAAGATTCTAACTACTGAAGGCACTAACTACTGATAGGCATAGTTGGCAAATGAAAGATTTTGATAGACAACAAACAATGTATTTACCTTAATAGTGTTCAAAAGTCATAATACATATCAGTCCATGGCATCCAGTCTTACAAGTTTACTGTCTCTGGTGGACACACGTCCAGATCATCCGCTCTCAAAACTCCACCATCTCTCTCCCCACACCCACCACTGCTGGCGGCTCACCTCCAACTGCGCAACGCTACGCGCTGTTCACATCCAGCTGCCCAACACTACAATAGTAAACAACAATTCCCACCAGCCACAGACTGCACACAGCACAGCCAGTGATTTTCATACAGAGCGCTACGTGGCTTTACCAACATAAAAAACTAAACAGCCTACTTACAAAGCCATCTGAATAAAGCTACTTTTTCACTTTCATCAGCACTTCTGCACTGAAGAACTCTAATATCTAACGCTACAATTACATTTTAACCCGTCTTTTCCCAAGCATGTTGTGCTTGGTATTTTACTTCTGTGCAGGAAGTTGATTGTATAACACAGAGTGAAGTCTGTTGATGAAATGACGGTCGGGTAACTTGTGGTTTTTCAAACTGAAGTGACACAAAGTCTACGATCCTTCTTATGTGTAGCTCTCATTGCCTAAAGAAGTATACACCAAGAGGTTACCAATCCATTCTTGTCTTCGATGTGTTTTTGCTGATATTATCTTGATATTTTATTTCTTTGCGTTACCAAGACTACTGTCTTAGACCTGAATAAGCCATCTTTCAAAAGAAGCGCAGTGTTGCGTGAGAACAGCGCATACCACTGCCTTTAGGATGAGCTATTTACTGTACGTCATAAGCACATCTTCGTTCGGTTCTGAGCGTTTGTGATCACGCACTTCCCTTGTGAGAGTAGAAGCGTGGGATTTCCGTCAGGCCGGCCGGTGTGGCCGTGTGGTTCTAAGCGCTTCAGTTTGGAACCGTGTGACCGCTACGGTCGCAGGTTCGAATTCTGCCTCGGGTATGAATGTGTGTGATGTCCTTAGGTTAGTTAGGTTTAAGTAGTTCTAAGTACTAGGGGACTGATGACCACCGATGCTAAGTCCCATAGTGCTCAGAGCCATTTGAACCATTTCCGTCAGTCTATTTGCTACTGTTTGGTCTTGAACCGTTCTTAATTTCTTTAAGCTATCTACAGTGCATTTAGATCCAGATACGCTCTGCGGGGGGTGTCAACTTAGAAGAATTCATCACCACCGTCTGGCGAGATGTAGACGATTAGAACGATACAGAATTTCATACTTTTCCAGACCACAGACACCAAGGGTATATATTACTACAAGCGGTTTTTCATAAAATTTATAAAATTCGTTTTGAAAGCGTCAGCAGTTATACTGGTCAGTCCACAAGTACGATTTCCGAACGCTGCTCGAACCGCTGACGATACATTAAATATTGCGATTTCGAGATTAGATTAGATTAGTTCAGTACTTGTTCCACAGGTCATGAATACGACACTTCGTAATGATGTGGAACGTCTCAGGTTAATAAAAGGTGTCTATACAAGATATTAAATTACACAAAATATTACATGACACTTAATATTTTCAATTTTTTTTAATTTTTGGGTGTTGGGGAAATTACCCACTTACTAAATCCAAAAATTCATCTAATGAGTAGAAGGAGTTGCCATTAAGAAATTCTTTTAATTTCCTTTTAAATGCTATATGGCTATCTGTCAGACTTTTGTTGCTATTAGGTAAGTGACCAAAGACTTTTGTGGCAGCATAATTTTCCCCCTTCTGAGAAAAAGTTAGATTTAACCTTGTGTAGTGAAGATCATCCTTTCTCCTAGTGTTGTAGCCATGCACACTGCTATTACTTTTGCATTCGTTCTGATTGTTAATAACAAATTTCATAAGTGAATGTATATATTGTGAGGCTACAGTGAAGATCCCTGGCTCTTTAAACAGGTGTCTGCTGGATGATCTTGGATGAGCTCCAGCAATTATTCTGATTACACCCTTATGTGCAATGAACACTCTTTTACTCAATGATGAGTTATCCCAACCCGAAAGCAGAGAATGAAAATAGGCGTGGTAAGCTAATTTACTGAGATATATATCGCCAAAATTTGCAATGACCCTAATAGCATAATTAGCTGAAAAACGTTTCAGCAGATCTTCAGAGTGTTTTTTCCAGTTTAACCCCTCATCAATGCATACACCTAGAAATTTTGAATATTCTACCTTAGCTACCGATTTCTGATCGAAGTCTATATTTATTAACGGTGTCATTCCATTTACTTTTTTCCGTTGAAAAACCTTTCTGGAAACCAAACTGACATTTTCTTAAAACTTTGTTTTTACAAAGGTGTGAAGTTGAAGAATGTTAAGTTTACTCCAATAAATATAATTGTAAATTGGATTTTTAATCATGTATTATTTATAGTTAATCCTGTAAATAATGGGTATCATTGAATAACACCTACAATGCATTACTTTTTCAAGAATTTTGGATAAGGCAGTCAGAAAAGAGATTGGGCGGTATTTGTTGACATCAGACGTATCCCCTTTTTTATGCAGTGGTTTAACAATGGCATACTTCAGTCTATCTGGGAAAATACCCTGCTTCAGAGAGCTATTACATATGTGGCTAAGAAACCCACTTATCTCTAGGGAACAAGGTTTTATTATCCTGCTGGAAATGCCATCAATTCCATGTGAGCTTTTATTCTTGATAGACTTTATTATCTTCCAAATTTCAGAAGGAGAGGTGGGTGGAATTTCAATTGTGTCAAATGGTATGGCTAAGGCCTCTTCCATTTACTGCCTTGCTTCTTCTAATGAACATTTAGATCCTATTTTCTCTACAACATTTAAAAAATGATTATTCAAAATCTTTTTCACTTCCGGCTTGATGTTTGTCAAATTTCCATTCGCTTTGATGGTAATGCCATCATCCTGTACTGTTCTGTTGCAGAGCATAGCCTCGTAAACTAGAAATACGAATATTTTAGATGAAACGAATATCTTATCGCATGCATCTACCTACTGAGATCCGATCATCAATGTCGCCTTTGAGATCAGGTTGAACAGCAATAGCTTTGATCAGGACAGCGGCCATAGCCTTACTCGTGCACACAAACAGCCGTCCACTACTGGAGGGCAATGTGGAAACAAGCTGAGTAATCCATTACTCAACGATATCACTGCTGCGGTCGATGTTACTCCATCACAGACGTCGACATAATCTCTGCTAGCATGTGGCAGTTCCATCACTTCGTGACGTCTCCTTAGAGCAACTAAATAAGGCTTACAACATACATCTGCATGGATACTCCGCAAAACAGACTTAAGTGTTTTCGCAATAACTCTGTATTACTCCAATCTCGAACAGCGCGCGGAAAAAACAAACACTTATATCTTTCCGTGAAAGCTCTGATTTCCCTTATTTTATTATGATAATCGTTTCTTCCCATGCAGGTCAGTGTCAACAAACTATTTTCGCATTCGGAGGAGAAAACTGACGATCGAAATTTCGTGAGGAGATTCCGCCGCAACGAAAACCGTCTTTGTTTTAATGATGTACACCCGAAATCCTGTATTATGCCAGTGACACTCTCTCCCCTATTCGCGATAATACAAAACGCGCTGCTCTTCTTTGAACTTTCTTGATGTACTCCTGGTAAGAATCACAGACCGCGCAGCAATACACCAAAAGAGAACAGACAAGTGTAGTGTAGGCAGTCTCTTTAGTAGCTCCGTTATATTTTCTAAGTATTTTGCCAATAAAACGCAGCCTTTGGTTTGCCTTTCCCACAAATTTTGCTGCGTGTTCTTTCCAATTTAAGTTGTTCGTAGTTATACCTCCTAGATATTTAGTTGAATTTACGGCCTTTGGATTTGACTTATATATCGTGTAACCGAAGTTTCAGCGATTCCTTTTAGCACTCATGTGGGTAACCTCACACTTGTGCTTATTTAGATTCAAATGACAATTTTATCACCATGCAGATATCTTTTATAAGTCATTTTGCAATTTGTTTTGTCTTCTTTATTAACGCCTTTACTAGATGATAAATGACATTATCATCTGCCAACAACCTATGACAGCTGTTCAGATTGTCCCCTAAGTCGTTTACATAAATAAGGAACAGCAGAGAGCCTATAACACTACCTTGGGGAATGCCAGAAATCACTTATGTTTTACTCTAAAGCTTTCGTTTGTACTCGAATGAATCATGTGAAAAAGTTTCCGAAATGGTTATGCCCGCACGACGGGAGTTCACAGACTTCGAACGCGAAATAGTAGTTGTAGCTAGACGCATGGACACTTCATTTCGAAAATCGTTAGGGAATTCAGTATCCTGCGATCCACGCTATCAAGAGTGCACTGAGAATACCACATTGTGGGCAATGCGTCTCATCACCGACAACGAAGTGGCCGACGGCCTTCATTTAATGACCGGGATCAGTGGCGTGTGCGTAGATAGTGCTAACGGACAAGCTACACTGCTTGAAATAACAGCAGAAATCAGTGTGGGAGGTACGACTAATACATCCATTAGGACACTGATGAAATGTGGCGTTAATTGGCTGTGGCAGCAGACGACCGACGCGAGTGTCTTCGCTAACAACACGATATCTCCGGGGGCTTACGAGCGTAGCGGTTGGATCCCATACGACTGGAAAAGCGTGGCCTGATCAGATGATTCCCGTTTTCATTGGTAGGAACTGATGGTAGGCTCGAATGTGGCGCAGACCCCACGAAGCGATGGGGTTGTCATCAATGCACTGTGCAAGATGGTGGTGGCTCCACAATTTTGCAGGCCGTGTTTACTTCGAATGGAGTGAGTCTTCTGGATCTTCGGCGGCTTGGAGACTATTTGCAGCGATTCGTGGACGTTCAGTTTCCAAACAACGATGAAATTGGTATGAATGACAATACACCACGTCACTGGACCACAGTTGTTCGTGACTGGTTTGAAGAGTAGTCTGCACAGTTCGAGCGAATGACTTGGCCGCCCACATTATTCGACAAGAATCCCATCGAACATTTATAGGACATAATCTAGAGGTGAGTTCGTGCACAAAATCCTGCAACGGCAACTCTGTCGCAATTATGGACGGCTATAGAGGCAGCTCGGTACAACACATCTGCAGTGGACGTCCAATGACTTGTTGGGTCCACGCCACGTGGAGTTGCTGCATTACGCCGAGCAAAAGGAGGTCCTCAGTGCGCACATATAGGCTAAGACATAAAGCACCATCCAGCCAACAGAAAATTCCTGCCGATGATGACAGATAAAGTCGTCAAAAGCTTGAAATGACATACAAGTATGAAGTGGCAAGAAACCTGTAATTTTTTTTTCAAAACTAGCAAAGAAACTTGACGTTTCCCAGATACCTTTTTATAGCTGTACGTCCACGCCAGTATCGTGGAGAGTCTGGTCTTTTTTTTTTAAATATTTATGAGGTCGTATCTCCTGAAGTATGTGTCGCACAATGACATTATTTTGTAGGGACAGTGAGTATCATATGTGGACACTGTATGCAAAATGTGTTGCGAATGTATTGAGTAGCAGTGAAGAAGTAAATTTAAACGTCATGTACGACATGATATATTTTCACGCTGTTTATGACGTCATATCTCCTGAACTCTGTATCGTACAAACATATACACTACTGACCATTAAAATTGCTACACCACGAAGATGACGTGCTACAGACGCGAAATATAACCGCCAAGAAGAACATGCTGTGATATGCAAATGATTAGCTTTTCAGAGCATTCACACAAAGTTGGCGCCGGTGGCGACACCTACAACGTGCTGACATGAGGAAAGTTTCCAACCGATTCCTCATAAATAAACAGCCGTTGACCGGCGTTGTCTGGTGAAGCGTTGTTGTGATGCCTCGTGTAAGGAGGAGAAATGCGTACCATTACGTTTCCGACTTTGATAAAGGTCGTATTTTAGCCTGTCGCGAATCCGGTTTAATGTATCGTGACATTGCTGCTCGCGTTGGTCGAGATCCAGTGACTGTTAGCAGAATATGGACTAGTATCAATAGCAGTCGAGATGACAGGCATCTTATCCGCATGGCTGTAACGGACCGTGCAGCCACGTCTCGATCCCTGAGTCAACAGATGGGAACGTTTGCAAGACAACAACCATCTGCACCAACAGTTCGACGACGTTTGCAGCAGCATGGACTATCAGCTCGGAGACCATGGCAGCGGTTACCCTCGACGCAGCATCACAGACAGGAGCGCCTGCGATGGTGTACTCAACGACGAACCTGGGTGCACGAATGACAAAACGTCATTTCTTCGGATGAATCCAGGATCTGTTTACAGCATCATGATGGTCGCATCCGTGTTTGGCGACATTGCGGTGAACGCACATTGGAAGCGTGTAATCGTCAGCGCCATACTGGCGAATCACCCGGCGTGATGGTATGGGGTGCCATTGGTTACACTTTTCGGTCACCTCTTGTTCCCATTGACGGCACTTTGAACAGTGGACGTTATATTTCAGATGTGTTACGACCCGTAGCCCTGCCTTTCATTCGATCCCTGCAAAACCCTACATTTCAGCAGGATAACGCACGACTGCATGTTGAAGGTCCTGGATGGGCCTTTCCGGATACAGAAAATGTTCGACTGCTGCCCTGGCCAGCACATTGTCCACATCTCTCACCAACTGAAAACGTCTGGTCGATGGTGGCCGAGCAACTGGCTCGTCACAATACGCCAGTCACTACTCTTGATGAACTGTGGTATCGTGTTGAAGCTGAATGGGTGGCTGAACATGTACACGCCCTCCAATCTCTGTTTGACTCAATGCCCAGGCGTATCAAGGCCGTTATTACGGCCAGAGGTGGTTGTTTTGGGTACTGATTTCTCAGGATCTATGCTCCCAAATTGCGTGAAAATTTAATCACGTGTCAGTTCTAGTATAATATATTTGTCCAACGAATACCCGTTTATCATCTGCATTTGTTGTTGGTGTAGTAATTTTAATGGCCAGTAGTGTAACTTTGTAGGTGCTGCCAGCGGCATATGTGGATACTGCATGGGGAAATTTATTGTGAATAGTCAGTAACAAAGAAGTAATAAATTTAAATGTAATGCATGATGTGGTAGTTTTTCAAACATCTCATTCTTTATGACGTCGTATCTCTTGAACTATATGTTGTACTGTAATACAATTTTGCAGTTACATTCAGTGCTATACATGCATTCTCTCTGCAAAATGAGAAGCGGATACAGTTAATATTGAATAAGTAATAAATTATAACGCCATGTCTCATGCGGTACTTTTAATGCACGAGCAGCGAAAAAGTAGTAAACGATTAAGTTGTCTCCTTGCATCATTTTGTAGGGGTTGTCAGTGGGGAAAAATCCGTTAAGGTTTGAGATTACGTATAAAGTTTGTTGCAAATCACCAAGTACTCTCATTCTCAAATAATGGGTAAATAAAATCTTGGAATTCACGCGTCTTGGGATCGTCTTCTTTGTCAGCCTCATGCCCACCCTTTTTATAGGTAGATCGTTCTTACCCAACAGCGATTGTTACCTGACTGTAAGGGATATGTGCACCAAGATGGTTGAATCGGTCCAGTGGTTTAGGCAGAGCAGTGGATCCTGCATACACGCTCTTATACACACACACACGCACATACCTCTATTTTTATAATACTGAGCCGTTCTGTGGCTCTCGTTTTTGCTGTTTGTAGTTATCCGTCCTCTGTTAGAGGCCAGACCGTATCGTTTAGCTGACATGGTTGCGGTTGTTTGTCTTCTTCTCGTGTTGACTTGCGCCAATTGGTTTCGCAAGCGTTGCCTGTCCGCTAGTGGCAGCAGCGGCGGTTATCGATATGGAGCAACTGTGGCGTTATCTTTGGGGCGACGCCGTTGTTATTCTGTTTCGTGTCAATGTACAGTTCGGTTTGGAACTCAGGAGCAGCCAGGTCCGCGCTTGTGTAAACACGCCGGGACCGCTGGTGGCTTGCAAGGACTGCCGGATTGAAGGCCTGTGGTCTCGAGGGTGCACGACCTCATCGTAACCGGATCCTGCAAGCTTTAGGTTGAGTGCATTTGGATTCAAGTAGAGAAACCTCTACTACTGCGAGATCTTGCGATTCTCCAGTGACTTGGGTTCGTGTTGCTGCTTGTAGTGTTGCTGAGGCGAAGATCACAGAGTGGAGTGCTTGGGGAAGGCGTATCTGATTAGCTTTCCTGGACTTCTAATTACTATTTATTGCGTTCAGTTTGTTACTATTGGTTGAGTTCAACCAGCGGTATTTTCCTGCCTTGTGGCCGCTAACACCACAGTGACATGCCCTGGGGGTTACTGTATGTAACAGTGTACGCTTCCTCCCCTTGCCTCTGCTGTCCAGTGAGGCGTGTAGTTTTGACAGCTTTCTTGATTGTGGGTTAGTTGGCGACTCTTCTGCTCTGGTGGTAGTGATTCCTTTCTCGTTCTGGGCGCTCTAAGTACAGTATTCTGCAGACCACCGGTTCCGACATTGGTGTATTTTTAAATCTTTGCATTTGGTTTATTGGACGTCAGGTAGCCTCAGCAAGATTATCATAGTCATTCGTTAGACTGCCACTAGTCTGAGTTACCATCTTGTGAAGTGAATTCAACTCTTGGTTGCCTATCTCTTCTCTCGTGAAAGTGTTTTTTGCCGAATCTACTCAGAGGTCGATTCCTTGTGCACCGTCTGTGACTGGCACTTGTGATCTATTATTGTATTTGCTGTTTTATTGTATGTTTCTAAGTTTTTTTTATATAATTGCCATTCTTGGCGTTGCAACAGTGTACGCTTCCTCCCCTTGCCGCTGCTGTCCAGTGAGGCGTGTAGTTTTGACAGCTTTCTTGATTGTGGGTTAGTTGGCGACTCTTCTGCTCTGGTAGTAGTGATTCCTTTCTCGTTCTGGGCGCTCTAAGTACAGTATTCTGCAGACCACCGGTTCCGACATTGGTGTATTTTTAAATCTTCAAATGGTTGTGCCAGCAAGTTTATCATCATTTTGACTCACCTGTTTGGTGATCAGTTGCTTGTCTTTTTAAATTAACCTTTGCTATTTCATTGCTGTTTTACAGTATGTTTGTTAATTTTTTTATAATTGCCGTTCTTGACGTTAAAAGCCTTCAGCCGTGACTGTGGTTACTTGCCTTAAAATTCTAATTGGGATCACATTGGCTTGTTTTTAAAACATTATTTGCTGTGTCTGTATTTTATGCCCATTTGGTAAATTGTAACGCACTGAAAGCACTATTAATTATTCTTTCATTAATAACGTGTGATATCTTGATTTACTGCAGAGTCTGGAATTACTGTCTTAAAATAAATGTGTGTAATTGCAAAAGGGAACCAATAGTATGTGATTACGGCCCCGTCCACAATCGTAACCGTATCCTGCCTTCCTTGACTACCAGGTTTCAAATATGTGTGGATTCTGTAGTGTTATCTTGTAAGTAGATGAGAATCCAAACGTTAGCACAACGAAAAATGGAGTGGCTATTTTCGAATCCAGAAATTCTAATACGTTACCGAGGATCTTTCCGAACCCATAATTCTAGTACGTTACTGTAAATGACTGTAAATCGTCGAAAGAGGCTTTTCTGTCATACTTTCCACGACAGATGGTGTACAAGGTAATAATGGAACTTCAGTTCATCTGCTGCCGGCTATTTACTGATCTGACAGCGCCACCTTGCCGTCAGCGAGAGCAGAGAGCCCCCGGAACGGGCGCTCGGTGGCCGGTGTCGGGTGTTGGCGGGGCGTCTGTTGCGACAGGTCGGCGGGCAGCGAGCCAGCGCGGCACCGGGAAGCCCCTGCCTGCCGTCGCGACAATCGATACCAGTCGGTCGACGCGCCTGTGCGGCTTCCGGACCGCGGAAGCGCAGCCACCAACACCTGTCAGCCACTGGTACCGCGGACGGCTCGAGAGCCGACAATCTCATTATGCCCACTGAATGTACATTAACCTCTCTTCTACAAATACTGTGAAACGGATAAGAAATCTGGAATTCGTTGAAACTCACTGCAAATGAACAGAGAAGGTAGTCGATACATTTATAGGTTTCTTCCGGAAGTAGCAGTTTCGCAGCTAAGCTATTAGTCTTTTTATTTTGTAAGTTTACATTTCTTTTTTTTGTGAATAATTTCAGATAGCCGCCCAGTTGTCACACACGGATGTTTAAAAATGATACGTAAACAGTGTGTGTCAGCATAAAGATACAAATTTTGGTAAATTACATTTTGTAGCCATTAATGTATGCAGTACACAATGGGACGTTGTCACTTTTCACTCTCTAAGGAGTGGAGGAGACAATTTCAAACCCAGAGCCTTCTGCAGGGTGATTTTCCTAAATGGGGACTAACAACAGCAAACAATCCCTGAGCGTGGTTGTTGTTGCTGTTGTTGTTGTGGTTATCACTCCAAAGATTGGTTTGATGCAGCTCTCCACGCTACTCTACCTTGTTCAAGCCTCTTCAGTTCCAGACAACTACTGCAACCCCCATCTTTCTGAATCTGCTTACTGTGTTCATCTCTTGGTCTCCCTCTACGATTTTTACCCACCACGCTTCCCTCCAGTGCTAAATTCGTGATCCCTTGGTGTTTTAAAAACTGTTCCATCCACCAATTCCTTATTCTAGTCATTTTGCGCCACAAATTTCTTTTCTCATCAGTTCTAGTAAGTACCTCCTTATTATTACGTGATCTACCCAACTAATCTTCAGCATACTTCTGTAGCACCACATTTCAAAGACTTCTATCATTTTATTGTCTAAAACGTTCGTCGTCCATGTTTCATTTCCATACATGGCTACACTCCAGACAAATAACTACAAGAAAGACTTCCCAAAACTTGAATCTATATTCGGTGGTCACAAATTTCTCATCTTTAGAAACCCTCTTCTTACCATTGCCGTTCTACATTTTATGTCGTCTTTAGTTCGGCCACCATCGGTTATGTTGCTGCACAAATTGAAAAACAAATCTACGACTTTAAGTGTCTGATTTGCTAATCTAATTTCCTCAGCATCACCTGATTTTCATTCGATTACATTCCATTATCCTTGCCTTGCTTTTGTTGATCTTCATCTTATATCCTCCTTTCCTAAAAACACTGTCCATTCCGTTTAACCGCTCTTCATTTGCTGTCTCCGACAGAATTACAATGTCATCGACAAACCTCAGAGTTTTTATTTCTTCTACCTGAACTTTAGTTCTTAGTCCAAATTTTTCTTTGGTTTCCTTTACTGCTTGTTCAGTGTACAGATTGAATAACATCAGGGATAGACTACAACCCTGTCTGACACCATTCTCAACCACTGCTCCCCTTTCATCCCCCTCACCCTAATAAGTGCCAGCTGGCTTTTGTACAAGTAGTAAATAGCCATTCGCTCCCTATATTTTACCTCTGCCATCTTCAGAATTTCCAAGAAAGGATTCCAGTCAACTTTATCAAAAGCTTTCTCAAAGTCTACAGATGCTACAAACGTAGGTTTGCCCTTCCTTAACCTGAGAGGGTAAGGAACAAAAATGTTCATGTGGATATATGGCCGACAATGCGTCCCACTTGGAGGTGGAGACAAAAAACATTTTCTGTGTAGATTTCGATGACTGAAGGTACATGTGACACAAGAAGAGAAAGATGGGAATGTATTGTCTCTAGTAGAGTTCAACAGGGAAGAGACCTGGAGCACAATCATGTAGTAGCCACGTTACCCTTTGTACCATCAAAGGCACGCCTTCCAGCAGGATAGCAAAGGTCAACCGCAGGAAGTGCCGGTATGCATGACCTGTGAAGTTCTGTGAAAGGACGATTGGTCCCACGAGGTGACCGCCAATATACCCGGCCCATCCATTGAGGCTGAGTGGCTACTGAAGTTTCGCTGTCATGGAGATTCTCCGTAGCCCGCAGGAGAATACAGACACTGGGTCGCTGTCAAAGACCTTTCATCTCCACTTTCTAGTGAGTATGCCATACCTGGTACGCATTTTGGGCCTTATGACCATTTTTGCTCCTTATCCTCTCTGGGAGCTAATCGCAAAAAGAGAAACGTAGTTTTGACCTGCTATTTCCAGAAAAATACTTTATCAACTATGGACTCACACATAACACTCTTTCGCTAATATAATGAAGGCGACCATGGAACATGTCTAGGTAATGAGAATAATCTGATGCAGAGGATAACCTATTAATGAGGTATCAACACTATCAAAGCTATTACCGTGTTCTTTATTTGAATACATTCTTTTCCTGTGCAATAACAGAAATAGGAAAAATGAAGGACGTTCCTGAACAACTGGAAAATATTGAGGAAACTTTTAAAAGCTGAGCACCGTCGTTATCATTAATACTATGTGGATACACTACAGCAAATTAAAAAAGCCTGCTGTCTCCTACCAAGCAACAGGTGGGTCTAGAAAAAAATCCCAATTCTTTTCCAAGAATATTTATATTTGTACGACCTAGTTTCCGGACTACAAGGCCAACAAAACACTAAGTTTACAGTCAAGAAAGTTATTCTATCGTTGTAGTACATATGGGAAAAAAAACAATACAGCAGTATAACAGAGATTACCTAAGCTACATAATATTAATTGCAGCTGCGCATGAAACATTGGCAACAGAGAATTAACATAAAAGCAATAATAGGTTTACTGGGCAGTGAATCCTGGTTAAAACCTGTCTTCAGAAATAAGTCCAAAGGAAGCTGCAAATGAACTGCGGCGTGGTGCTGTGAGACAGTGAACGGATAAGCGCCTGATATGAGGGAGTCTGTACACACTTCGTTATTATACATTTTCAGTTGATTGCATTTTGTCTGTGTACATTACGTAACATGAAAGTTATTTGGCTATGACACAGCACTACTGACGAAACCGTAGTTTCGGCCACGGTTACAGTCCCATCTTGTGTGTCTGCTGGTGTCCTTTTTTACTGTCCAGAGACACTCTCATACTTTAAAATTATGACGTAATGTCATGATCAGTAGAGCAGTCATGATTAAAACTAAGTGACACTGTAACCGTTGCCGAAACGCTGGTTCATCAGTAACAGTTATTTACAGTAATGCGGTATCATACCCAGAAAAACTATCACGTCAACTGACTCTGGTCACGCAGTTATATGTATTATACACTGAGCAGTCAATAGCCTTTAGCAATGACTTTCGGCCCACTCTCAGGACACGAAAGTGACCAAATACGTTATGATACAGGGTGACTGTTCCAAATTCTTCATCAAAAAGATACATCCTGCTGTGTGGTACTTCTATGTCCACACGCATATTCCGCAAGCCAGATACCAGATACCAGTACTAGTCATATCTTTCCTTGTTCCACTTTAAGTAGAGCGAGAGAAAAACGAATGTCTATAAGCGTCTGTAAGAGCCCTAATTCTGTCATCTTAAATTGGGGTCCTTAATGCGAAATGTGCTTCCGTGGCAGTAGACTCGGTCTGCAGCCGGCCTCAAATGCCGGGTCTCTAAATTTCCTCAATATTAGTTCGCCAAAAAAAATCGTCTTCTCTCCAGTGATTCCTGTTTGAGTTCACGAGCAACTCCGTAATACAAGCATGCTGATCGAACCTACCGGTAACAGATCTGAGACTAAGCCTCTGAATTGTTTGGAAGTTTTCCTTTAATGTGACATGGTGGGATCCAAAACACACAAGCATTACTCAGGAGTGGATGTTCCACATGCCGGCTCCTTCATACATACTTTCCTAAAATTCTCTCAGTAAAATGAAGACGACAATTTGCTTTCCCTACAACCTATGAGACATGCCCGTTCAGTTCATATTGCTCTGCTCTGATCCGCCTAGATGTTTAATCGGTGTACCTGTGTCAAGCGCCGCACTTGTAATGTTGTATTCTAACGAGAGAGGTTTGTTTTTCCACATCAGATAGCATTTTTCTACATTTAGACCAAGCTGCGATTCATCACACAACCTAGAAATTCTGAGTCATCTTGTATACTCCCACAGTCATTCAACAACGATATAACCCCGTACGCTACAGGGTAATCAGAAGACTGCTGTTAATTGCTGCTCAACCTGCCAGTCAGATTACTTATGTACATGGTGAATAAGAATGGTCCTATCCCATTTCCTTGGAGCACTGCTGATGATACCCTTATCTCTGATGAACACTCGTCGTCGAGGACAGGGTAGTGGGCTCTATCACTTCAAAAGTCTTCGAGCCTTTCGCATATCTCGGAACCCAATCAGTATGCTCGGACCTTCGTCAACAGTCTCCACTGGGGCACCGAGCCAAACGCTTTCCGGAAATCCAGGATCATGGGATCTGCCTGTTGCCCCTCATCCGCGGTTCGCACGATAACATGTGAGACGTGGGTAGCAAGACAGATGCTTCCTAAATCCGTGCTGATTTCTGGAGACAAGTTTTTCTATCTCAAGAAAATTTATTGCATTAGAACACAGAATGTGGCCAAGAACTCTGCATAAACCCTATGTTAAGAATATTGGACAATAGACGTGCAGGTCCGTTATTTCACCTTCATTTCAAACAGGAGTACCTTGGCTTTTGTTTCAGTCGCTTGGGACTTCGCAGTGGGTGAGAGATTTGTGATAAAGGCAAGCTAAGTAAGGGGCCAAGCCGCACTGTACTCCCTGTAAAGTCGAACTGGAATTCCATCTGGACCAAACGATCTAGCTAGCGTCTTTTTTAGCTCCAGTTTCCATATTTTGAAATTCAGTAATCAAAGAATCTGTGGAAATACGTCTTGCCGATAATCTTATAAATAGTGTCAATGGCTTTCAACTGGATAAAAATTATTCAGTAACAGCGGAATTGACGGGGTCATTCGATACTGAATGATTAAATCCTCTCTTACTTCCACCACCGACGGCAGCGGACACAACTGGGCCATCCTGCGCGTTTCAGCGCCTGACGTGTGCGCCAATAGACAACAGCACATTTCACATGCGAGAGATTCGGCATAAATACCGTGAATGCAGCTGGGTTATTCAGTAGTTTTCTACTCACTTGAAGATGGCCGAAGGTCTCTGGACGTAAAAGAATGTCGACGGGACCCAGCTGCACACCAGAAAATTCTGACGATTTTGTCTGTCTACAGCATTTAAGTAGGTTCCCAGTTGTCATTATGAGCCTGAATGCACCCTACACTGGTCCTTCCGCTAAAGAAAAATCCTTGATAGCTCTGGGTATTGAACTCGAGACCACTTTACCCATAACAGCAATTTATGTTGACACTCAGATTCGCAGGCGGAAGGCCTTGATGAAGGGAAGGGAGTGTCTGGTGACGTGACAGAAGAAGAAACTGGAGTCGAAGTTAAAGAGACAGAGGATTAATTATCATCATTTAAAAGTGCTGAATGGATAGGTGTAATTCCTTCTGAATTTCTAAAATCATTTGGAGGAAGTGGCAACCACTTCACTCTTCGTGTTGGTGTAGAATCCATGGGCTTGGAGACATACCATTTGACTTTCGGAAAAATATCATCCACGCAATTCGGAAGATAACAAGACGAGATAAGTGCAAGAACTATCGCACAATGGGCTTGACAGCTCATGCATCTAGGTTGAATGTAAAAACAATATACAGAATAATAGAGAATGATGTTATGTTAGAAAATTATCACTTTGGATTCGGAAAGGTTAAAGTACCAGAGAGGAAGTTCGGACATTCCGATTGTTGATAACAGAAGCAAGATTTACAATAGATCAAGCCACGTACATAGGATTTGTCGACCTTGAAGAAGCATTCGACAGTGTAAAATTATGAGGTAAATAGGACTAAGCTACAGGCAAAGATGGGTAATTGGCTATATTTACAAGAACGAAGAGAGGTCAAGAACGAAGTGCTTGGATTAAAATGGGTGTAAGACAGAGATGTACTCTTTCGTCCCTATTAATCAAATTATACATCGAAGGAGCAATGACAGTAATAAATGAATTAAAGTTCAGCGCGAAAAGATATCAGTGATACGATTCACTGTTGCAATTGATATCTTCATTGAATATGAATTACAGGATGTCTTCACTTAAAACTTCCGGGCTGATAGGCCGTGGTCGAATTATAAAACTGTCTCCTGACGTTTCGTCTCCGACTACGGGAGACATCCTCGGAGGTAAAACGGCAAACTGCGAAGAGAACTCGAGAAAGCGCTGATTATATAAGCAGTACAGAGGGCGCCACAGTCGATCACGTGGCGGCTATGAGATTGTCTCTGGTGATGCCAACATTCTCGATTGAAAGTAATCGATCGTCACGCTTGCGGTGCAACGCTGACATCCAAATTTTATCCAGTTTAACACCTTCGTCTTTCCTGTTAAAATTATTACGATGTTTATTAATCTCGATAGCCTCTCTATACAAGCGTGCATAATAATGCGAGGTTTTTGAGGTGACGCTTGTCTCGCTGGATTTTATTTCATGACCACCTTCCTGGCAAACAAGTTCCGCTACGGCCGATTTATCCGTGTGACCCAGGCGGCAATTCCTCTTATGTTCAACAATACGGGTGTTCACACTTCTCTTTGAGGTACCGATGTAAACCTGTCCACAACTACAAGGAATTTTATATACCCCCGGTGTTGCCAAAGGGTGGCGTGCATCTTTTGCCGACCTTAAAAATTCTTTTATTTTCCTAGTTGGTCTGAAAGTAGTTTCCACCCCATGCTTGCCTAAAACTTTCCCAATGCGATCTGTGACTTTACTAATGAACGGAAGAAAAACTTTGCCCTTGGGCGACTGTTGTTCGTCGTTGCTCCTGATTCTCTGCCTAGAGCGAAGTGTTCGATCTATATCCTTGCTGGAATAGCCATTCTTCACGAAAGTTGACCGTAGATGTTCAATCTCATCTTTTATATAAACAGGTTCACAAAGTTTGTACGCCCTGTCTATCAAAGTTTTCATTACACCTCTTTTTTGTCTAGGGCGGTGGTTTGAATCTTTATGTAGGTAACGATCAGTATGTGTGGGCTTTCTATACACCTTATGGCCCAACGTTCCGTCCCGTCGTTTAATCACAGACACATCCAGGAAATTCAATTGCCCATTCCTTTCTGTCTCCATAGTGAATTGGATTTTCGGATTAATGCTATTTAAATGTGTCTGGAAGGTATCCAACTCCTCTGCTCCGTGTGTCCATACTACTAACGTGTCATCGACATAGCGATACCATCTGGCTGGTCTCTCACTGGCAGTCTGCAACGCCCGTTGTTCAAAAGTCTCCATAAATAAATTAGCCACAGCAGGACTGAGAGGACTGCCCATAGCCAGCCCGTCAATCTGTTCATAAAAGTCATTATTGTATTGAAAGTAGGTTGCGGTGAGGCAGTGTCGGAATAATGCCACAATATCGGTAGGAAAAACATCCGCTATGCATAAGATAGCTTCGTTTACTGGAACCATGGTAAATAACGACACAACGTCGAAACTGACGAGGATATCATCCGGACCCACGCTCGTTTCCTTTAACTTGTCAATAAAATGAGCTGAATTTTTAATATGACTGTCCGTCCTACCAACATAAGGCTGCAGCATTGAGGCAAGGTGTCTAGCTAACTCGTGTGTTGGTCCACCAGAGACAATCTCATAGCTGACGCCACGTGGTCGACTGTGGCGCCCTCTGTGCTGCTTATATAATCAGCGCTTCCTCAAGTTCTCTTCGCAGTTCGCCGTTTTACCTCCGAGGATGTCTCCCGTAGTCGGAGACGAAACGTCAGGAGAGAGTTTTATACTTCGACCACAGCCTATCTGCCCGGAAGTTTTAAGTGAAGACAATACCGGCCGTGAAAGCTTACATTGTATGAATATGGAAAGAAAGCAACGGCCTTGCCGCAGTGGATACACCGGTTGCCTTGAGATCTCCGAAGTTACGCGCTGTCGGGCGTGGCCGACACTTGGATGGGTGACCATCCGGGCCGCCATGCGCTGTTGCCATTTTTCGGGGTGCATTCAGCCACCTGATGCCAATTGAGGAGCTACTCGACCGACTAGTAGCGGCTTCGGTCAAGAATACCATCACAACGGCCGGGAATGCGGTGTGCTGACACAACGCCCCTCCTATCCGCTTCCTCCACTGCGGATGACGCGGCGGTCGGATGGTCCCGATGGACCACTTGTGGCCTGTAGACGGAGTGGTTGAATGGAAAGAACAGTCAAACAAGTACAGAATATGGACTGCGAGTAAACCAAAGGAATACGAAAGTAATAAGAAGTACAAGAAATAAAAATATCGGAAGTTTAACATCATACTTACTCATCAAGAAACAGAATGAAGAATGTTGAAAATTAGTTGGACTGATAAGGAATGAAGAGATTCTCTCCATAATCGGTGACGTAAGAAACGTATGAAAACACTGAAGAGGAGAAGGGAAAAATGACATAACATGTGTTAAGACATTGGGGAATAACTTCCGTGACGCTAAATGTAGCTGTAGAGAGTAAAATCTATAGAGGAAGACAGAAATTGAAATACATTCAGCAGCCGGCCGCGGTGGTCTATCGGTTCTAGGCGCTCAGTCCGGAACCGCGCGACTGCTACGGTCGCAGGTTCGAATCCTGCCTCGGGCATGGATGTGTGTGATGTCCTTACGTTAGTTACGTTTAAGTAGTCCTAAGTTCTAGGGGGCTGATGACCACAGATGTTAAGTCCCATAGTGCTTAGAGCCAACCAATGCATTCAGCAACTAAAGAGGGAAGTTTTGTGCAAGTGCTACTGTGAAATGAAGAGTTTGGAACCGGAGAAGCATTCGTTGCGTGCCGCATTAGGCCAGTCAGAAGGCTGATGACACAAAAAGAGAAATATGCAGGAGTATGTGATCGGAGGCTTTCCCGACGTATGTGTTGCTTCCAGGGCTCTCGGGTGTCCAGCCGGATGTGATCGTTAAGTTCCACGATATTCTGGCGAATAACCTTTCCACCATCATCAGGTGGTTGTCATAGAATGGTCTGTCTGCTCATTGTCTATGTTATTTATGCCCGTTAGTCGGGCTTCCGTTCTCGCTTCCCACGCCCGGGTTCCCTGGTTCGATTCCCGGCGGGGTGAGGGATTTTCTCTGCCTCGTGATGGCTGGGTGTTGTGTGATGTCCTTAGGTTAGTTAGGTTTAAGTAGTTCTAAGTTCTAGGGGACTGATGACCATAGATGTTAAGTCCCATAGTGCTCAGAGCCATTTGAACCATTTGAAGTCGGGCTTCGATTCCCTGAGCCGACGGCCCGATTGCGGCCGCCGAGAGCCGTGGAAACACCAAATGCAGGATGCTTTTAGAGGTCAGTTTCTTGGCGAATTTTTACTTTTATTGTGGGAAAATAGGATGTTACAAAGCAGCAACGAAACCTGCTAGCAAATAATTATGTTTGTAGGATGAAGCTTGCAAGACGGTAAACAGTATTATGGACAAACCCATGTAAATGTTAGCAAAAAGTTTGAGAAAAATCCTCTGTGTGTGGATTTGTCCACTGCTAGGCCTGATGTAAGGCGCCTCAGATACTGGTCGGCGGTCACCTAACACTTAGCTCCTCAGCGCAATAGCACTCCTTCGGACTGCCACTAAGGTTGGAGGCCCAGACCCAGTGCCACCTTCACACAACACCCGCAACCTGACGATGCTATCAAACACGCCGCGCCAAGAGTGCTACACCTTGAACGCACCTTCCTGCATCATCTGGTAATATTGGGTGATTCACGAAGATATGCAAATATTTTAATATGTTATTCTACAAGTGAAACTAAAGAAAAAAGTTCATATAAACATAGCTCCGCAAATGTTTAGTTACGGAGTTAAGGCTAATAAAGATTTTGCCTCAAGTTTATCAACTTCGCTAATATGAAGCCATCGCAAAACTGTACGAGATTAAAGTAAAGCACGATTTCCGTTTATTTTGTTGTTATTGACCTGGTGAATCTAATCAAACATGTCCACAGACGTGTATCAGCAGTAGTTTTCCAGAACATCCAGAGAAGCAAAGAAGTAATTTCGTAAAATATTTAATTTATTAGCTACTTAGCCCAATTCGTTTTTTAAATTCCAGACGATTGCGCAAAGTTTTTAACAGAAGTTTTAGAAAATTGAATTTTGGAAACATGATGGTAATAACGTAATAAATGTATGAATTTGTCAGATAATCTGCTTTTGTTAATACCATAGCACACGTGAATTCATGTTAAACAGGAAGAAACATAACTCAGTGTTAAGGAAGTTGTGCAGTGTACATACCATTTCACAATACATTCACAATAAATGTTCAAAAATGTCTCCACAGAATTCAATGCATTTAGCTGCCCGTGTATGAACAGGTTTTGATGCTCGTTTCAGTTTCACTTGGTTGTTCTTAATTTCATCTATTGCATTCACAATGGCAGCAGGTAACGCGCGAGCGCAAACTGCTTAGGTCATCGGTTCCTAGACTTACTCACTACTTAACCTAATTTAAACTGACTTACGCTAAGAACAATACACATACCCATGCCCGAGAAAAGTCTCCGGCGGGAGGGGCCGCGCAATCCGTGACATTGCCCTTCAAACTGCCCGGTCACTCCGCGCGGCGGCAAGTAACGCCTCACGTGTATTGACTTTGTCCTCATAAACCAATACCAAGAAAATAAATGGAAATCACGCTTTACTTCAACCTCGTACAGTTTTCCGATGGCTTCATATTGGCGAAGTTGCTAAATTTGAGGCAAAATCTTTTATTAGCCGTAACTAAACATTGGCGGACCTATGTTTATATGAAGTTTTTTCTTTAGGTTTACTTACAGAATAACTAAGTATAGGCATATCTTTGTGAATCACCCTGTATAAATGCAGTAGACCATCCAAGTTCACCTTTTCTTCTCAGTGTAAGAATTAAGAGGGGTAGTTATAAAGTTTTAATGTTCCATCTGAAAATATTAAGTTACATGTTATAATAAAGTTACTAATCACTTACCTATGTGTACAGATTGGTTGACGTTAATAGTTGTACTGTATGTGAATACTTTTAATGGGTTGATGATGGCAGTAAGCTGAAACCGGCAAATGTGAATTGTAAACCATGTGTGATCAACAAGGAAATTTATGGTTCAAATGGCTCTGAGCACTATGGGACTCAACTGCTGTGGTCATAAGTCCCCTAGAACTTAGAACTACTTAAACCTAACTAACGTAAGGACAGCACACAACACCCAGCCATCACGAGGCAGAGAAAATCCCTGACCCCGCCGGGAATCGAACCCGGGAACCCGGGCGTGGGAAGCGAGAACGCTACCGCACGACCACGAGATGCGGGCGGAAATTTATGAATAAAGTACTTAATATGATGGTAGCCGCGTTTACATGCTTTATATATTCAACTGATAATTTTTTATTTGTAGCTGCATCTCTGCAGTCCTGGTAGACACTTGTATCTTATTTACATAGTCACCAAGCCTCTGCCGGTCGTTCAGTTCCCCGACTATAGAAATCCGCTTCTCGGTCACCTAGTTATTCGAGAACCGCTGTGTGAACGTGCTCGTTGTCCAGAAATCACTTCTCCTCCCTCCCTCAATCCTCTTGCAGCTTGCCGAAAAGATATAAATTGCAGTGGTGCAAATCTGTCTCAACTGTAAGGCGGTCCAGTGTCACCCACGCCGGTGCGCTCTTCGTCAAATTGTCGGCACCGTTTCACCACGGCTAGAGGCGACACTGCATTTGGCGTATATATGTTAGAATTTCAAGGTGGATCTGTCTGCAAATTAGACTTCTTGCGCACAAGAATCTTGCTGCTCCGCGTTCTTCAACTCCGGAAAACGTTTCCGTAACATTTCACTTCCACGTTGTGATGCAACTCTTATCGGTACCGTAGTGGAGCTGCGTCTGCGGAACACCCGAAAAATGTACTCTCTTCTGACAATGCAGCACTCTTCCTGCGCAGTGGTCTTAGCGTAGGACGACAGGCGTAACTTAGTTTCTGAACTCCCTACGTACTACTCACTACTTTGCATATTCTTGTATTCGTATGAAGCTACATGTTACCCACTCTGCTGTTCCAGTTGCGGTTCCAGTTAACTGTGCCTCCTTCGGGAAATGGGGTCTTCGACTCTTTTTCTCGCCTATTCCTTTTACGTCTTCTCTACTTCGTACCCTATGCACTTTTAACATTCTACGATAGCATCACTTTTTTTTAATGTTCCTGGTTTCTTATTCTCCCGATTTCCTAAGGTCTACCTTTTACTTTCAATACAATTCTGAACTCCAGACGAACAGTTTCACAATCGTTTCCTTCATTTCCATATCCGTGTCTATCACTGGGGAAAGTTTTCCACGACAATGGCAATTTATATCTGGTACATAACTTCATCTTTCTTGACCTTTCAGGTTTATTATTCGTGCTTCTACTTCGTAGATGTAATAAAGTGTTCCACTGCCTCTGAGCTTCTTCTTTTTTCATTTTTTCATTTAATTTCATTTTACCACTCATTGTAGATGATTTTTGTTGGTATGCTTCCTTGTCGCATCGTATTGAGCTGTGAAACTATGTTACATTATTTACTTTGATTCTATCTCCCATTCTGTCTTCTATTTTAGAGACATTCAGATCTTTCACCATATCGTTATTTTTAAATCTGTGCAGTTTCGTGCAGCGTTCCATGTATCTCGAAAATATCATTTCTGATCCCCATGCCTTACTAGTATGCATAGCTTTTATCAACAATGTCTGTGAGCCGTGAAGAAGCTGACAGAGACAAAACTTAGTTTAATTGTACTCTTTTTCTTTCCATATTCTGCTATATAGCGTTCTTCGGACTATTCCACACATTTCATGGTACTTAATCAGTTTTTACGATACCAAGCCGTCTGTTTTACCAGCTTATCTTAGGTGGTTGTAACAGCCTCCATGAGCTCCTCTACTTCCCACACATACTGCCCCACAGTTTTCGAGGTTCAAATGGCTCTAAGCACTATGGGACTTAACGTCTGAGGTCATCAGTACACTAGAACTTAGAACTACTTAAACCTAACTAACCTAAGGACATTACACACATCCAGGCCCGAGGCAGAATTCGAATCTGCGACCGTAGCGGTAGCGCGGTTCCAGACTGAAGCGCCTAGAACCGCTCGGTCACACCTGCCGGCTCAGTTTGCTAGATGGCAAATAATTATGAGCCCCTTGTAAGGCAACTATCGATGGTGGAATATAATACGAACAAATTAACTTTTGAATAAATCACTTAGAATCGCCTAGAGAAGAATAAAAGAAACTTCAGCCGACTTTAATATCCAACAATGAAGCCGTACTTTTATCGTCTCGTTGTTTCGAGGACTGTACCGTGAAGCATATTGAAACATTCCTTAGCAACGCACAAGAAGCATTTTTAATACTTTGAGAAAATGTAATATCAACGAAAGTTTCCTGTTACAATTAGTCAAGACATTCACATTTATACAAGGTATTCCTAGAACTAAACACTTACTTGGAAAGGAATCGTACAAATAACATCCATGAATAACTGCCGAAGCATGAAGGATGTTCAAGTTTGTTACTACTATGTTACTAACTCTATTCGCAATAAATTTCGCAGACAGTATCCATACACACCGCTAAATTCAACCACAAAATTATGTCATGCCACCATTCATAATTCAGAAGATATGACGTCATAAATACTGAGACGCGTGAACGACTACCACATTGTGCATGACTTTTAACTTTATTACTTTTTTCTACCAATTCTCTTCGCAACGTATTTCGTAGACAATATTCAAATCGACCGCTAAATTTACTTACACAATGCGATGCGTGGAAAAATTCCGCTTCATGCTTGAAGTTTCATTACACTTATTCTTTACTACTAAGGCACTCCTACAGGCGAGTCAGGTCCCTGACAGCTGACAGCGCTTTTGACAGCTTTCAAGCAGGAAGCGCAAACGGCTTTAGGCGGAAACAATAGCCACTATAGAGCTATGAAGAGGCGTTGCCATGGAGACGTTTACAAAATTGCATTGTAGACACACGAAGCAGCTGCGTCCAGCATACAGAAACTGTGCGCTACAAACACGGTCTAGTTTTTGTTTTCCTTTCCAATAGGAAACTGGCAAACTGAGTCACCGATGTGTCATTGCTGCCTCCAGCTGTTGGATATAGACCTGGGTTAACTGTTCCGACGATTGCCACATCTCCGAACACAAACCAGGACTCTTCCATTTATTGCAAAATGTAGTAATATTTTATCAATTTTTGCTCAGGACATACATCTCATTTTGTTAATAGGCTTTATCTGTCTTTTTCTAATTTACTAATTGTGGTATTCACTCGTTGTTTACGAACTCGCGATTTCGCGGCATGGTCTGGTTTCATAGCAGCGCTGTATGGCTGAAAAATCTCCCTCATTTGACACTTGAAGGGGAAACGGGTGGGAGGAATTGCCGGCCCGTTCATCAACGGTAGTTTTGAGAAAAACAGCGTAGGAGTGCGTCACTGTGGCGCCGGTCGCCAGCTGCTCCCGCCACTGAGGCGCCAAAGCCGGCCGGCTGTGTCCGGAGCACGTCCCGCGACCCCGTTACTTTACAAAGTTGTGTTACACTCTAGGTACTGAAGGAGAGGCACTTGCTTAGTAGGCCCATTATCTGGGTTAGTTCTATTCTGACTAGTTATTTCATACTAATAGCCACAATACTGATCTTTTGTACAGGGATTTTCGTGTTATACGATGGGCAGACTAGTTGAAGAGAACACACAAATCCCTGACGGTCAGTCCCTAATTTCTTGAATAATAAACTCGCCGTAAGCAAGCAGGCATGGAAAGGAAAATTGAGGATCTGTTGGATGACGATCAGTTTGGGTTTAGGAAAGGTAAAGGAGACACTCAGGCAGTTCTGACGTTGCATTTGATACTGAAAGCAACATTGAAGAAAAAACAAGACAGGCTATTAGCGTTTGTCGGCCTATAATGAGCGTTTGACAATGAAAAATGGTGCAAGATGTTCCAAACTCTGAGAAAAAATGGAGTAGGCTACAGGGAAAGAGGGGTAATAGTACGTACAAGAACATGACTGGAAGACCAACAACGAAGTGCTTGGATTCAAAAGGGTGTAACACAGGAATGTAGTCTTTCGCCCCTACTGTTCAATTTATACATCGATGAAGCTATGACGCAAATTTGATTTATTCGTATGCCTAGGCTCCCCGTTGGGCAGATTGTTCGTAGGGTGCTGATCTTTCAATTTGACGCCACTTCGGCGCCCTGCAGTCGATGAGGATGATAGGATAATGATGAGGACAGCACAACGCCCAGTCCCTGGGCGGAGAAAATTCCCCGACCCATCCGGGAATCGAACCTGGGCCCAGAGGATTGACAATCCGTCACGTTGACCATTCAGCTACCGGGGGCAGACATGACTCAAATGAAAGAAAAGTTCAAGGCTGGGATTAAAATTGAGGGTGAAAGCATATCAATGCTAAGATCCACTGATGACATTGCTATCCTCACTGAAAGTGAAGAATAATTACAGGATCTGTTGAATGCAATGAAAAATCTGAGTAAAGAATATGGATTAAGAGTAAAGCGGTAAATACCAAAGTAATGAGGAGCAGTGGAAATGAGGGTAGCGAGAAACCTAAAATCAAAATAGGTAATCAAGAAGTAAATGAAATTAAGAAATTCTGCTACCTAGGAAGCAAAATACCCCATGACAGAAGAATCAAGGAGGACATAAAAACAGACTAGCACAGGCAAAGAGAGCATTCCTGGCAGAATCGAAGCATTTGAAATGCCATGCTACAGAAGAATGTTGGAAAGTAGGTGGGCTGACCGGGAATGAGGACGGTCTCCGCAGAATCGGCGAAGAAAGGTACATACGAAAAACTGTGCCAATAAGTAGGAGCAAGATGATAGGGCATGTGTTAAGACATCGGCGAATAACCTCCATGGTACTAAATGGAGATATAGAGGGAAAAACTGTAGAGAAACACAGAGATTCTAATACATCCAGCAAATAACTGAGGACCTAGGGTAATACTATGAGATAAAGAGTTTGACAAAAGAGAGGATTTCGTCGCGGGCTGCATCAAAAAAGAAGAATAATGATTTAAAAAAAAAATACAAAACGTAGACACTGTCTCCAGATCACAAATGCTATACACTGAAGTGACAAAACTCATGAAATACCCTTATACCCTGTCGGACCTCTCCTTTCGCCTGGGGAAGTGGAACAGCTCGACGTGGTATGGACTCAACAAGTCGCTGGAAATTCCTGCAGAAATATTGAGCCATGCTGCTTCTATAACCGTCCACAATTGCGAAAGCGTTGTCAGTGCAGGATTTTGTGCACGAACTGATCTCCTGACTATGTCCCATAGATGTTCGCTGGGATTCATCTTGGGCGACCTCGACTTGTCCAGAATTTTCTTTGAGACAATAGCGAACAATTGTGGCCCAATGTTCCCCTTGTTTGGGAACATGCGGTACATGGATGCAAATCGTCTCCAAGCGGCCGAACATAACCACTTCCAGTCAATCATCGGTTCTAGTTCGACTAGAGGTCCCTGTCCGTTCCATCTAAAAACAGACCACACTTTTATGCAGCCACCACCAGCTTGCACAGTGCCTAGCTGACAAGTTGAGTCCCTTGCTTCGCGGCGTCTATATTACACTTGAACAATATCATCATCTCTTACCAACTGAAATCGGGACTCCTCAGACCAAGTCACAGTTTTGCAGTCGTTTAGGCTCTAAACAATATGGTGACGAGCCCCAGAGAGACGCTGCAGGCGATGTCGTGCAGTTAGCAAAGGCAGTCGCGTCAGTAGTCTTCTGCCGTAGCCCTTTAACGCCGAATTTCGCCGGACTGCACTAACGGATACGTTCGTTGTATGTTCCACTACTCTCGGTCGTAATGTGAAGGCCATCGGCCACTGCGATGTCCGTGGTGAGAGGTAATGCCCGAAATTCGGTATTCTCGGCAGACTTTTGACACTGTGGATTTCGGCATATTGAATTCCCTAACTATTTCCGATGGAATGTCACACGCGTCTCGCTCTAATTACCATTCTGCGTTCAATAATGGTTAATTCCCTGCCTAGTAAAGTAGGATAGATGATTATCTGTAGGCGGCGATCTGTCGCGGCTCTCACAAGTAGAATTCAGGGGCAGATACAAATGTTTCAGAGCACACGGTTCAGCGCACGTTGCTAAACATAAAGCTCTATAGCAGGCGACCCCCACTTGTTCCCATGTTGACCCAGCGACGTCGTCAGATGTGATTGCAGTGGACACGGGATCATCGAGATTCGATCGTGGATCAGCGGAAACGTATAGCCTGCTTGCACGAATCATATTTCTTGTTACACCAGGTGGATGGTCGTTTCCGGATGTGCCTCCACCAAGTCGAACGGCTGCTCTAAACATACAGGTTGGCGGAAGCAGCGTTACGCTAAGGGGGACGTTCACCTGCCGAAATGTGTGACCTGGGAATAGACATCTGGTGCTACGTACCTCCGGCAAGCTAACAAGGACCCTTCGAATCCACGCCACGAAGAGTTTCTGCTGTACGGCCTTCTGTAAATGGTCCCAACACGCTATTAAGGTCTTCATAATTTTTGGGCCCATCGGTGCTTACTTTTACTAACTCAACACCCACTGCTTCGTTCTCGTAGACTCGCCTGCACAATTTTTTTCGTTTTCCTTTAGTGGAATTTTTATGTTGTTCACAACTTGCTATGTCTTCTAAACTATTCATGCCAATAAGGTCAGTAGAAGCACAAGGTTTTCCGAATGTTCTCCTGTCCAAAAATGAGTTGCTGGCAGCTGGAGTGGAAGGTTTTGGTTAATCCTGTTCTTTTGGTTACATTTCCATAGAAATTTTCATCCGCTAACAAGTTTCTTTGTTTCCAACCAAGAAGTGAAATACCCATTTCTACACATTTTGTTTTAAAAATCCTCTACTATAACGATATATTTTCATAAAAATTTTCATCTACTGTTTCACACCCCTAGGATTTGAATTTCCAAAACGACTGAAAGACGTATTTCTTTTTATTTCCCACCGAGAAGTCAAATACCAGTTTTGATAGAAGTATCTTTAAAAATATTGTAGCAATTCTTTGATAATTATTTAAAAAAGAAAAGAAACGTTCACCCACTATTATACCTTCATCCATTACATTACCTCCGTAGCGGCTGAACTTCCAAAAATGCTCAGGCACCTATTTCTTTCATTCTGACTGGGAAACCAAATAGCAGTGTTTGTGGTTTTGCGTTCAAAACTGCCTTAACAACATATTTACAACTATCCTTTCATCCCCTATTACATCCCCTTAGTAGAGAAATTACGAAAGATCCGTTCTTAAAAGAAACAGCAAAAAAGGTCGGAGTGAAGATTGCATGTAAGAAGACCAAGACATTGAACACTGGAAGCTAGATGGCCAAGTGGTTGAGAAAGTCAACGATTTTCGCTATTTGGGGAAGAAGCTAACTAGTGTCATACAGAGCAACAGTAGCGCAGTAGACAGGGCACAGCTTTTGCAGAAGCTTCAGTATGTGGTGAAAACAACATACGACAAGAAAAATCTGTCACGGAATGTCAAATTGCGACATTACACAGCAACTGTAAGAAATGCTGCTCTGTATGCATCAGAAATGACTACCCTCAGCAAGAGAGCTTGTACACAGTTGAAGAAGGAGAAGCGGAAAATTCTGAGAGACGTATGGAGAACCAAAAAACATGGGGATGTCTGGACACAGAACACGACAGGAACTGTACGAAAATATTGAACACATATAGAGCGAGATACGGAAGAGGAGGTTACGATTTGTTGGCCACGCCATGAGGATGAACGAGGAGAGGTTGACTAAGAAGATATGGAATGCAACATGTCATACGGGAAACAACTGGGTGAAGTAAGTCAGAGATGACTGGAAGGCTGTAGGAATAAAAAAAAGGAATCTGCAGGCAGTAGTACAGGACAGGGAGAAGTATAAAGGGTTGGTGGATGGCCAGAGTGGCTGGACACCAAAATCGAATTTGTCGTAACAGAAGAAGAAAGAAGCAGAAGAAGCGAGAGAATGAAGAGGTATTGGGAAGAAAGAAGACGTGGAAAACAAGCCACATGTGATCCTGAATGGTCCTAACAAGGCAAAAGAAGAAAAGATGCCCACAGAATAAGAACAAAACCCTCTTCAAATTTCAATTTTCTATCCTTAGCATTTGTAGAAGGTCATGATGAGCCACTGAATCAGTCACATCGTATTTCGATCCCTTAAACGCTGAATTTCCCAAAAATTTTTATTTCTAATCGTGAAGTCAAATACCAACTTTCCTAGATGTAGCTTATGAAAATGCTTTCGCAGTGAAATATTTTCATGCAACTTTTCATTGCCTGTTTCACCACATTAGGGACTGAATTTCCAAAAGAACTAAAACACGTATTTCTTTATTTCTAACCGAGAAGCCAAATACAAATTTTCATAGATCTATCTTTAAAATGCTTTCACAACTAAATATTTTCAAAACACCGTAGGCGTGGAATTTCTAAAATTCGCTTGTCAGACGGTGCCTACAGTATAAGATCAACATCCTCTCCAAATTTCAAGTTTTTATCCTTCGCGTCTTGGGTTGGGCGATGATGAGTCAGTTAGCCGATCGGGACATTTGCTTTTATGTTTAGTGATTTTCGTTCTCAGTCAAATTGTCCGATAGTTTTGAAATTTATTAGGACATTCATTCTTTGGTAATGAGATTATAACTGATAAGTTTATTCATCTCAGGTGCTACGATCACAAATTTATTGAAGGGCAATTCCATTTTCCATCTTGGTTCTTATACAATCACTCTTAATTACATCGCTGTCAGCTAATTTCAGTCTATAGCAATTGTAAAAGGACACTTCCATACTGTTAAAGATACGGGCAAGAACATCCATCTATGCTTATCGGCACTTTAAGATAACTACTGCCGCAGTGGCATACGAACAAATCAACAGAGATCGTCACACTATTCGCAGGTGACATCGTCATTCCACCGCCGGCTATTTGACAGCAAACAGTTGGTCAAAAATATACTATCAGACAGTCACCACGTCACCACTGCCCAGTAGACTACACCTAATGACATGTGCCGAGGATATGTTGCCTCAGTGTCACATGTTTTGTGTATGTGTTTAAAATTATTAGGTGTATGTATTCACACTTCCGTCCTGTGCTATAGCAAGTCGTCAGTAAACATAATTTAACGCTTAAGATTTGGTAAAAAAAAAAAGGTATGGAGAAGGAGAGTGTTGCTTTACTTACTAGACAAGAAAAGAACAAGAAATTTAATAACATGGCCCTAGTTTATCTGTGGTGCCATCAAACCTTTTCTCGTCGGAATGTTGAGATCTTTTTATATCTGGAGGTCGTATATGGAAAATAGGAATCATGGTGACGCCTGTTATGTACTTGTTATCGTTAATGCAAAAAGACAACTTGACAAAGATAGCAACGATAATCGGACTTCGTTAAAAACATAGACTACAGGCGATTATAATGTACATTGTAATGTGAATACAATGACGTCACCTGCCATCATTGCGTCGACAGACCGTCCACTTCCTACTAATGTATTACGTTGAAAAAGACGAAAAAAAAAACAACTACGTCGATTAGAGGATCATATGGTTATGTATACAGTACATTCAAATCAAACATTTGCAAACAATTCCCAAGAGCACACTTATTATATCTTCTAATCATCCAATGGCCGAGGACAGGAAGGTAAAGAAGACAACTCGTCCTTGCATTTTTTAAAAAACAAACAACAAAAAATCAGCAGCTACATTAATTAGTTATGTAGACATAAACTGAGTTTTAAGCACAAAATTTTGTCTCTGATTTTAGCGAAATCTAGCGATTCGTTACAGCAGTCATACTTTAAAATCTATATTATCAAACATTGAATTTTGAAGGATTATAATTCTTTTTTGCAAATGTAATTATTAGTCGCTCATAGTTTAGATCTAGGACACCAACGAGAATAACCTTGTAGTTCCTACATCCCACACAGTTGTCACAGGATAAAAAAAGTTATGGAATCAGCAAGTGCACAGGGAAATACGAGGGCTATTCGGAAAATGAGGAACGATCGGTCGCAAAATGGAAATCACCATGAATGTCCGACGAGGCTTTTCAGCGACGTTTTGGGCAGTGTCTCTAGTATGCCCGTCGATCGCATCAAGACGCTCTTTTCAGTTGTGAGCGCACTGTGGGAGAGTAAAGGTGCCTAGAACAATGATGTCTCCCGCCAAGTAGGAGGGCCTCCTGAGGGGCTTCGCCTTAATGAATGCAGCCCTCCTAACACAACTGCTAGGCACTTCCCTCTTTATAGCAATTCTCGGCCGCACTCTGCAGGGGCAGTGAAGACGCTCCAACAGCCTTTCCGACGCGAAATGTTGGATCACCCACAACACAGCCCTACTTGGCTCGTCCAACACTTGGGCGCAGGCTGCGCACTATAGGCCAGTGTAGGGAATTATCGGAAAGCACAGGCGGCTGCATTTTATGACGATGGTGTTGGAAATTTCGTATAACGTTCCGCCAAATGTCTGAGTCGGAGTGGCGACTATGTAGAGAGGTATCTGGAAAGTGTAGCTAACTCTTGCAAATAAAACGTTTGTGGTTTTCACTGTGGTTTCCATTTCGCGACCGATCGTTCCTTACTTTCCGAACAACCCTCGTAGTATGCTGGTGACTGACGTCCTATTTTACGACAGTTCGTCGGAGGCGGCAGCTCTGGGAATTCCCTTCGCCCCCACGCTCGTTTTACGGCTTTGTCAGTCGAGATTTGCTTGCCTCAGTGGAAATGTTCAACGGAGTTACGAGTCTCATTTGCCGAAGAAGACGAAACGACATTATGGATCTTGGGAACAAATTTGATCGTCAAAGACGCAAAAGACACCGAATCGTCTGCATGCTTGACCCACTGAGCGAACAAGCAGGAAGTACAATAGGTATCTACACCTAGATACACGTGCGCACTCCTGACGTCACAGTACATTTTGTGACTGAGAATCTACAGGGTGATCAGAAACAGTCTGAAAAGCTTGTAGGAATGTTGCAAGAGAGACTGAGCTGAGAAATCATTCTTAATCAATAAAATTCTATATGTTTCTCCTTTTCTGAGCTATTTAGCATTGGAGTTAGTCAGTCAGGTAGTCTTACACGCAAATTTAAGCAACCTGCCAGAGACATTTTCGCCCAACTGGTTCTTCCCTTGATTTCCTCAGACCAAACAAACCTAGATTTTGCTAGCCTAGCTTAAATTTATCACTTCTGCAAAAGGCATATGAGCATTTGAAAAAGTGGTCCCATACGTGATGGCATCGATGCGTATAATGCCCCATTGGCGTCATGCGGTATAGCCATTCATACTGCGTTCACTTCGTTCCGAAGTTCCTCTGTTGTGGTTGGCATTGGTTCACAGCGCTGCTCCCGTCGTTTCACCATATCCCACAAATTTTCGCTTGGTTGCAAGTCTGGTGATCTGGCGGGCCAGTGTAAAAGGCTGACATCCTGTCACACTAAGAAGGCATGTGTTCGTCCAGTAACATGTGCTCGTGCATTATCTCGCTGAAAAATGTTGTCCGGAGTGTTGTGCAGAAAGTGTACAGTTACAAGTCGCAGGATGTCATTCACGTAGGTCACACTGGTGACAGTGCCCTGGACACGTCCCAAGGGTGGTTTTTGATTGCACCCAATAGCACCACATACCATAAGGCCTTAAGTTGGTGCTGTATGTCTTGTGTGAATGTAGTGACTGTGATGCCACTCGCCTTGCAAGCGGCGAACCAGAATGCGGCCACCATTTTCAAAGAGAGATTAGTACCGATAGAGGTACTCAACGTACCCTCCGCCACACACCGTCCGGTGGCTTGCGGGGTATGGATGTAGATGTAGATGTAGAGAACCTGGAATCGTCCGAAAGCACTATTTAATGTCGTTCCTGTTCCTAGTGACATCGTTCCATACACCGTTACGGTCTAGCATGTTTCTGCACATTCGTCAAAGGTAGGCGGAGAAGGGGACGACGCGCACGTAACCCATACCATAACAAACGGCATAGACTGATAGTGCACGCTGTGTTATACTATTCAGCCGTTACTCCAGAGCCAAGGAGGACGCAGATCTGTCCTGCAATGCCACTCGGATGAGGTGTCGATTCTCTCGTCACCTCCGGGGGGGGGGGGGGGGGGGGCTGGTCTGGGTGGGAACCATTCTGCATACACCCGTTGCGCTGTCGAAGCACTTCGCCCCAGAGTTTGCTGGATGGATGCATCACATGCTCTCATACGAATAATGCGTCCTCTTTCAAACTTATTGTTTTGTTAGTATGGTTCACGCATATGTCTTCAAGGGATCCCGCACGTCTGCTCAAGTCACTCTGATCCGTTACTTTTGGTTTATAGCGACAACGAGAGCTGCTGGCACATTTTCCCAATAGGTGCTGGTGCGCCTCGATATCTATGTTGACTTTGAACACATTGGCCGGCATGGTTAATATTCTAATTACTTCAGCAGAACATACTAATGTACATGTCCTGTGAATATGAATGTCCTATAACTAGTCGTTCAAGATCTTCTGTCTTTTATGAACATGGGTGTAGCTCGGAAACGTCGCAACATATGAAATGTCTTTCTTAAAAATTATTTCTCAGTACAGCCTGCCTTACAAGCTTTTCAGACTGTTGCTGATCATCGTGTATAGTGAACCATAGGCATTACCCGCCTCCCTGTCTTTTACAATTCCCACCTGATATTTGGGAACAACAATAGCTGGTAGTTCTTTTTGTACGCTAGCTTTTTAACGTCGTGATCTTCAAGCAGCGTATATTAAGTGGAAATGTACTGCTAGTAATTCTAGCTCCATAAAGACGGCACGTAACAAACGTCAAACTCTCCTTACTGCATACAATAAGCATCTGAGCGCAGTCACACAAAATGGGTGGAAATAAAGCAGTGCGTTTCTCATTTAGAGATCGCATTTCAATGTTTGTCACATGTGACAAGATCGTATTATATCTACTACAAGGAGGACGAACGTCTACCAGCACGTGTCGAAATTTGACATCGAGAAAAATGTGGTCCATCGAAATGGCAGTTTATCGTTTCGTGCTACTAATGGTAGCGTTGGTCTTATGAATACGGCCTGTGCGACTATAGTCTGCGGCGCGGGATTAGTCGAGCAGTCTAATGGCGCTGCAGTCATGGACTGTGCGGCTGGTCCAGGTGGAGGTTCGAATCCTCCCACGGGCATGGGTGTGTGTGTATGTACTTACCATAATTTAGGTTACGTAGTGTGTAAGCTTAGGGACTGATGCCCTTAGCAGTTAAGTCCCATAAGATTTTACACACATTTGAATATTTTGTTAACGTGCAATCCTGACGTGCATATTGTGATGGGTTCGAGTCTACTCATGGTCAATGTTTTTTAACCTTCATCAAAATGATTCTGATTTTGATTATTTTCAGCTACTTGTCTTAAATATAGTTTTTTAACTTAATCCTTTGTCGCTTCATTTTCATCGTCGTATTGACTTTTTTATTTGCTCTTATTTTTTCTTCTTATCGTTCTGTTACGGTTTGGAATCAGCCTGTATTGACTGTAACTTGTATCCGAGTGCGAACCAGGACTGCTCATCCGTTGCTATCGTGTCAAGTCGTGTAGCCAATGTTAGGATACTTTCAAGCGAGATGGTACATTTCGCTGTCTTGAGTTTGCTCCTAGAGGACAGTTTTAATCGTCGTGAACAAACCAAACGTGATTTATATTTCTGCCGGCCGAAGTGGTCGAGCGGTTCTAGGCGCTACAGTCTGGAACCGCGCAACCGCTACGGTCGCCGGTTCGAATCATGCCTCGGGCATGGATGTGTGTGATCTCCTTAGGTTAGTTGGGTTTAAGTCGTTCTAAGTTCTAGGGGACTGATGACCTCAGAAGCTAAGTCCCATAGTGCTCAGAGCCATTTGCACCATTAATATTCCTGCCGCAGGTTGCTGACCGTCATTTTCTCGGATACTTTGCACTTCACGAGACTGTAGTTAAGTTAGCACTCGAGGGGAAGTTCAGGGCTGTAAAATTCGTCGTCTGTCGCATTTCATCTTTGGTTACTTAATGCCAGATTACTATGCCCTCGTAAAATCTAAGATTGTAAATTATAGAGCTCAGCAATCAGTCGTCTTTTTTTTCTTCAGGTTTTATTTGGAAAATCCATATTTCGGCTAGTGCCTAGCCATTATCAATGCACTATTTTCTAGTCTCAATGCATGTCAGTTCCCTGTTGTTCGTGGGTCAGTCACGGTTCCTTGAATACCCAGTCTTTGAGTGCACCCACGTTGCTAATGGAAGGTAATCAAATGTAGGATTGTGTTGAGGTACAGAACAGGATATTTTGCACTTAATTTAGAGCATCGCACGCCTTGGGAATCTAGTAATGACAATCAACTAATGTATAATCTATAAATTATTACTTTCTTTGAATAAAATGTTGGGTAGTAACCACACGAACAGCGCTTCAGCACGCGTGACGTGACCCGTCGTGTTTGCGTGTCGCCTTGAACTGAGCAGCAGCTGATGTGGCAGCGCTGTAGCGGCAAGCGGCAGTCGTCAAGTGTCGGTTTTAATCGGACCCCAGTGCAAGAGAGGAAACACAGTTCGCACGGCCGTACAAGATCGCTGAGGCAAGTCACGCGCCTTGAGGTAGTAAATACTCCTCTTTACAGCATGAAATGTTCGAAGTGAAGAGTGTTATTGCATTTTGGCAGCTCGGACTGTCAACATGGCAGCTGGAAGATGGGAACCGATGTTGTGGGCCCAGCGACAACATGGCACTTTTTTTTCGGGCGTGTCCCGATTCTGCATACGACACCGCGATAGAGCGATAGACGAATTCGTTTGTGTGTCTCCGAGGAGCACGGATGTTGCTAGGCTGAATTCCTCAAACGGGCCAGCTACCTGCGGTAATAGTACGGAGTGTCACTGAGTACACAATATAACCACGCGTTTGCATAGCTGGTAGTTTTGACAACACACGTTACCTTTCAGATGTTCTAGGACTGGTGACTGTGCTCTCTCGTCGAGTTCTCCGTGACGTTATCTTCTAATGCCAAAATGAAAGTGCGCATGTTACCCGTGCTGAGCCGACGTATCTCGACACAGAAAATGTTCGACTCTTGAGCTGTGCAGCACGTTCTCATGACATCTCGTACATTCTAAGATGACAATTTGCCATGAGTTTCGAGAGACTGGCACGCCATCCCTGACTAGCCACGAACTCCGGCATGCAGCTGAAGTGGCATTGATTTGGTTGCCTGCGTCTGTTATCCATACTCAGCGCACTTAGAAATTTAGTATGTATTCACAATACGAAACTTTTATCATTTGCTATACTTCTTAGTGCTGTAATTTTAATGAGCAGTGGTGGACGTTACCTGCCTGGTACATACTGATGATGCATTTCTGTGACTGCCTCGAACTCCTCGAACTACACACACACACACACACACACACACACACACACGAAATTCTTTTTTTAATCAACTCTTTGTATTCCATTAGTCAAACTTGATAATTGTGTCAGGCAGATGGAAAATACAAAATAGTTAGCACCAGAACCTCTTGGGCAAAAAGTTTCTTCTCGCTTCTGTTAGAACACTGTAGTTGGTGAGTCTTTTTGTTTGTAAGGCCGTGGTCCAAGAAACTTTTCGATTCCTGAGGTTTCGTCCAGAGCTGCTCTGGACATCTTCGGAGGTGGTCCTGATGATACTGAGTCTCTCCGAGTGACGAGCCGGAGAGCGACATAAGTACTGTCTAAAGTAGGTGTGGTCGAGCTTACACGTGATCAGTAAGGATAATCTATGCAGAGATAAGCTGATCACAAGTAAACTCGATCACTCAAATTTTACGCAGTATCTACTCGTATGTTGCTCTCCAACGTCCGACTCGTCAGCTGCCAAGACTCAGTGTCACCAGGACCATCTCCGAAGATGTCCAGCGCAGCTCTGGACGAAATCTCATACAACCCGGAAGACTCCTCAACAGCTAAGACATCTGGTCGAGTAAGCCTTCATTGTTATGATAGAACACAGCCATTCACTTGGAGAATCTATTCACGATTATTGCGAAGTGCCTTGGCCAAAGTCTTACAAGCAGAAGCATGGAATTTTTTTTCGTTTTGGTAGACTTTGCACCTCACAGCTTAAATAGATTTCTTCTGCTTTTTGACAGAAAACGCAAACTAGGTAGCGATTCTCTTGTTCTATCATTCGCTTTAATGACTGTGGCCGCCAGAACACTGAAGGTAAGCCACTACGACCACGTTTATAGTTTTGGAAACAGACCGCATGAAGTAAATACGGCCAATGTGCAACGAAAGACATTCAAAAACTGTTGCATCCTTGAGCCACCCGGTTCGTGATGTACCCGTGTCCTGTTAATGGCTGACGCTACAGATCAGTTTAGATAGAGATGAATTTATTTATGAAAATACAACGTACAGTCACCATCAAACTTTACATATTCACATACTCCTTTACCTTTAACCCAAATGAATACAGACTCATTTACAGATATTTTTCTCTTATTACTAGTATACAAAGACAATGCAGAAGGCGACATATAAGCAGATTTACCAAAGTCTTTATTTGCAAGTTCTGCCATATGGTAGGTACGGTCGGCAATAATGTCTCTAACAACGAAACTTTCAAGTCCAGGTACGTTAGGAACTCCGGTACCTCCATGTACATCTACATCTACATTTATACTCCGCAAGCCACCCAACGGTGTGTGGCGGAGGGCACTTTTCGTGACACTGTCATTACCTCCTTTTCCTGTTCCAGTCGCGTATGCTTCGCGGGAAGAACGACTGTCTGAAAGCCTCCGTGCGCGCTCTAATATCTCTAATTTTACATTCGTGATCTCCTCGGGAGGTATAAGTAGGGGGAAGCAATATATTCGATACCTCATCCAGAAACGCACCCTCTCGAAACCTGGCGAGCAAGTTACACCGCGATGCAGAGCGCCTCTCTTGCAGAGTCTGCCACTTGAGTTTATTAAACATCTCCGTAATGCTATCACGGTTACCAAATAACCCTGTGACGAAACGCGCCGCTCTTCTTTGGATATTCTCTATCTCCTCCGTCAAACCGATCTGGTACGGATCCTACACTGATGAGCAATACTCAAGTATAGGTCGAACGAGTGTTTTGTAAGCCACCTCCTTTGTTGATGGACTACATTTTCTAAGCACTCTCCCAATGAATCTCAACCTGGTACCCGCCTTACCAACAATTAATTTTATATGATCATTCCACTTCAAATCGTTCCGCACGCATACTCCCAGATATTTTACAGAAGTAACTGCTACCAGTGTTTGTTCCGCTATCATACAATCATACAATAAAGGATCCTTCTTTCTATGTATTCGCAATACATTACATTTGCTTATGTTAAGGGACAGTTGCCACTCCCTGCACCAAGTGCCTATCCGCTGCAGATCTTCCTGCATTTCGCTACTATTTTCTAATGCTGCAACTTCTCTGTATACTACAGCATCATCCGCGAAAAGCCGCATGGAACTACCGACACTATCTACTAGATCATTTATATATATTGTGAAAAGCAATGGTCCCATAACACTCCCCTGTGGCACGCCAGAGGTTACTTTAACGTCTGTAGACGTCTCTCCATTGATAACAACATGCTGTGTTCTGTTTGCTAAAAACTCTTCAATCCAGCCACACAGCTGGTCTGGTATTCCGTAGGCTCTTACTTTGTTTATCAGGCGACAGTGAGGAACTGTACCGAACGCCTTCCGGAAGTCAAGAAAAATAGCATCTACCTGGGAGCCTGTATCTAATATTTTCTGGGTCTCATGAACAAATAAAGCGAGTTGGGTCTCACACGATCGCTGTTTCCGGAATCCATATTGATTCCTACATAGTAGATTCTGGTTTTCCAAAAACGACATGATACTCGAGCAAAAAACATGTTCTAAAATTCTACAACAGATCGACGTCAGAGATATAGGTCTATAGTTTTGCGCATCTGCTCGACGACCCTTCTTGAAGACTGGGACTACCTGTGCTCTTTTTCAATCATTTGGAACCCTCCGTTCCTCTAGAGACTTGCGGTACACGGCTGTTAGAAGGGGGGCAATTTCTTTCGCGTACTCTGTGTAGAATCGAATTGGTATCCCGTCAGGTCCAGTGGACTTTCCTCTATTGAGTAATTCCAGTTGCTTTTCTATTCCTTGGCTTCAGTGAGCCAACCATTACCATGATCGAATGTATCATTAATGTCAATACTAAAATTGAGTCTACAACCACAGAAAACACATGGTCCGTCGACAAGCGCAGTAGCAGCAACACACTTCACTGGTATGCGGTTGGCCGTTTTAAGGCCATTAGGATGCCTCAGTGCGGTACATTCCATGATTTTCTGGATCAGCCATACGCTCGAATATGGATTAGAAAACTATGATGCTGTAAATGGTAATGACGGTCTAAACTTCCATTCCAGGTGATGTTTTAAGCTAATACGTAAACGCGGTATCCGACAGTGTGTCTCATTGCAGGTGTCACATGAAACAGATTTACACGTATAGTAGCTGGTTCTCCATCTAATTAATTTAAGTTACACAAGTTCGCATTCAGAACCCGCAGTGTGAGCAAAACTCACACACAATGAATTCCATTGCAGCAAGTGTGATTGTACCAGAATGGTTCACCGCGGAAAATGTTTTGTATAGTAGTTGAACGGCATTTTCACATTTTGTATGTTAACCTAACCTTGTCGTGCTTACAATGCCTTTATGATCAATAATCTGTCTTCATGACAAAAAGAAATTAAGCTGAATTATTCTGCAAATCAGTGAGGTGAGGAACATGTGTCCCATCACCATCTTTTCATGTGAACGTAGGATTTCCAAAATTAAATTTTTGTTTGTGGATTGATTATATCAGGCTACTAATTCGGTAAACGAATCAGTTCCAAAACACATTTATTCTCGTGAGAGTTAGAATTGTGAAATATTGCACACAAGTTTTTGACTTGAAATTTCAAAATGATCATGACATATCACATGATATGGTCCTACTCAAGTGGGAGTGGGAGGGCAAGGGAAAGTTCCGGGGGATCGAGCAATACAGGCTCAGACAGAGATAGCGAGTGGCGCGCCTCAGAATTGGCAACTCTTTCAACCCAAATACGCGCCCAAGGTACAGGGTACAGGTTCGCGGTTAGGTGCGGAACATCGGAAACCAATGTCGGCCCTGCAATGATCATAATTACAGACGTTTCTTGTCTTCCCAAACTATAAATTGGAAGAATATATATAAAAGGATATGGTCACTACACAATCAAACCAACAACCAGGGCATTTAATCAGTACGTATGTACATAAAACTAGAAAAATGTATTCAGACAAGCAACAAGGCCAGAATACTATAGCTGATGGCCGTAAGCTACCAAGTAAACCTGCTGCGGGTAAGATTATTAAATGCCCAGATTTATTTTACCTTCTAAATATTAACAGACATAGATAAGGGACTACAAAAAGATGATCGTTAAAGCAACACGTAGCAATTGTTACTGACAACAGTAATATTTAGTCGCCAGACCTGCTGCGACTCAGCATATACACACATTAAAAATAAGGTAGTTTAAACAGCAATATATATATATATATATAACTAGAACTATGTTATATTGCTGACAACGCTAATTATCAGCCGCAAGACTTGCTGCGACCGAACATACACATACATAAAAGGGGCTTAAACAGCAACATATGTATATCTATTTTAAAAAACTAAAACTATGTAATCAACCAAGTCAGAAGCCCAGAGTACAACTGCTAGTGGCTGTAAAACATTTGGTAATAACAGTATTTTCAACTGATTGAGCAGTCAACGGCGCTCTGTCGGAAGACTCTTCTTGTGTCTTGCCCTTAAAAAAAATTGTGAGTCAACGGAGCACGTTAACAAAAACAGGAAACTTTGGGGAACACTACAAAAAAGCCACGACATGAATCCGCAAGATGCAAACTTGCAGATCAAGTTGACGATCTACCATTTAACAGTGAACACACACGCACGCTACCACAGGCAGATTCAAACTGTCGAACAGTGAGCGTCGCTCTACCAGGAGGCAAACTCGCCTGTGGAGCTGTGCGGGCAGCAAACTAAATAGCAAACAACCGGCACATACTAGCAACCAGTAGTCTGCGTGAGGCGGCATCGAATACCAACGGCCACAGTTTCACAGACCGACTGCCACAGTTTAAACTACCATGTCCTCTTCAAGGGGGTGGGGGGGGGTGGGAGGGGGGAGGGAACAATGCATAAGGGGAGAGCAATTCTACCACAAGAAGCTGGGAACTCGATAATACAAACGGCAGAACATCATGCCTCCAGGCACATCGCCACACCGCCATTCTGGATGAGTCGCAACACAAACCGCGACGAGGTGTGGTTTCCCACCGCAAAACAGCTCACCGTACGATATAATCCCGCTCACTGAACTCCGCCGTCCACGCGGGCCACCTGTCACCAACTGCCCGTACGCTAGCACGTCCGTTCTCTCCGAGAGCCGCCAGCGATCGTACGCTAAGCTCCGTGACGCCCTCTGGCGATGCGCCAGAGGAAGAAGAGCACGGCTCATCACATAACAAATGTTTCTACACCTGCATCTGCATCTATATGATTAATGTGCAGTTCACAATTAAGTGCCTGGCAAAAGGTTAATCGAACCACTTTAAACTACTTTTCTACCGTTCCACTTTCGAACACTCAAATATTTCCATGCCAGCTCTGATTTCTCTTATTTCATTATAATGATCATTTCTTCCTATGTAGGTGGGCGCCAACAAAACATTTACACACTCTGAGCAGAAATTTGGCGATTGACATTTCATGAGACGGTCCTGTCACAACGAAAAACGCCTTTGTTTTGATGATTGCCACCTCAGCTCGTGCATCACATGCGTGGCATTCTCTCCCCCGTTTCGCGATAATACAAAACGAGCTCCCCTTCTTTGAACTTTTCCGATATCCTCAGTCAGCCTGCCGCGGTGGTCTCGCGGTTAAGGCGCTCAGTCCGGACCCGCGCGACTGCTACGGTCCCAGGTTCGTATCCTGCCTCAGGCATGGATGTGTGTGATGTCCTTAGGTTAGTTAGGTTTAAGTAGTTCTAAGTTCTAGGGGACTTGTGACCTCAGCAGTTGAGTCCCATAGTGCTCAGAGCCATTTGAACCATTTGTCCTCAGTCAGTTCTATCTGATGCAGATGCCACACCACTCAGCAATACTCCAGAAGAGGCGGACAAGGATAATGTAAACAGTCTCTTTAGTAGACCTGTCACATTTTCTAAGTGTTTGGTTTGTTTTCCCCATAACATTCATATGTAATGGTTCCAATTTAAGTTATTCGTAATTGTAATCAATAATTATTTAGCTGAGTTTCGAACCTTTAGATTTGTGTGATTTATCGTGTAACTGAAATTTAGCTGATTTCTTTTACTATTCATATGAATGACTTCACACTATTAATTAATTCGTGTCAATTGCCAGTTTTTGCACCATGCAGATATATTGCCAAACCATTTTGCAATTCTTTTTGATCATCTGATAACTTTACAAAATGGTAAGCGCAGTATCATCTGCAAACAATCTAAGAGAGCTGCACAGATTGTCTTCTGTGTAGTTTATGTAGACCAGGAACAGGAGAAGGATTAAATCACTTCCTTGGGAACACCAGATATTACTTCTGTTTTACTTGACGACTTTCCGTCAGTTACTCAGAACTTTGACCTTTCTGACAGGAACCCACGACAGCAGTCGCATAACTGATACGATACGACATAGCAAGCAACTTAATTAGAGGTCGCTTATGAGGAAGGTGTCAAATGCCTTCTGGAAATCTAAAAATATGGAATTAATTTGACATCCCCCGTCGATATCACTAATTACTTAGTGAGAACAAAGAGCTACATGTGTTTCATAAGAACGAGTTTTTCTGAATCTGTGTTGGCTGTTTGTCAATGAATCGTTTTTTTTCGATGTAATTCATAATGTTCGAACACAGTCTATATTACGTTAATGATATGCACCTATTATCCAGTGCATAACACATATTTCCTTTCTTGGATATTGGTGTGAGTTGCTTAAATTTCCATTCTTTGAATGCGGATCTTTTTACAAACGAAAGTCTGTATACGATTGCCAAGTATGGACCTAATGTATCAGCATACTCTGAAAGGATCCTGACTGGTATACAATCTGGACCGGAAGCCTTGCCATTCTTACCTGTTTTAAGCTGCTTAAGTTACTCATGTTGGCAGTTATTCTTGATTCGAATTTTGGAATACTTGCTTCGTCTTCTTTCGTGAAGGAATCTTGCGGATTCGTCGTACTTTTAAATATGGCATGCTTTTTCGTTGCTTCTGTAATAGTGTTGTGACATGTTTTGTGTACCAAGGGGATCAGTACTACCTCTATTCAATGTAGATAGGCAGGGTTTGTACGTCCCACTAAGTACAAATTATGCACAGATCAGCAGAGGAGTGTAGTGATATTTCAAAACGCATTTAGTTAATTCACTCTTAGAACGGAGAACATGGTGAATTCAGATGATTTTCATCAAACAGACGCACTGTGCCTTCTATAGATACGTCCCGTCCCATTTTATCGCTCACAGTCTTTTATTTATTGACCCCATGGCCCGTAGAGCTTGCTTACAGGGCCGAAGGCTTCTCGCTAGGTGGTAGTATTAGACCAATACGGGATTCAGAAGTCTCAACGCACAAAACTGCGTATCACTTCAGTTGGACGTACGTGTCCCATCAACCACGAAAAGGATAATCATAACTTCTTCCGTGTGTTGCCTCTTATAATTCTTCAATCTCCCATTCTTGGTAACAGTTCTCGTTAGTTTCGTGTCACTGAACAGATGTGATACGTTATTCTTGCAATAGTGGGAACAGTGTTCGTTGAAACTTCTTACTTCCTTCCGGCGGAGCTGCGGTACTTTTTACGCCCCAGGTAATTTACACGCGCAGATAAGTGCGACAAGTATTAAATAATCAGCTTAACACCTCATGCATCCAAGTTGCTGACAAGAAGTTTGCAAAAGAAAATTCAGAATCTGTTAGACGATGATCAGTTCGGATTTCGGACAGGTTAAGGCACGTGAAGGATAGTTCTCACTCCACAATAGACGCAAGACTTAAATGAAGCCATTTAAACACGTATGTTTTCTTAGTTTCAGTGCAATTATTACAGTGCAATAGGTTTCTCATTCACACCAACATTACGCAGAAGCGTGATTTATTACAGGTCTACACAGAGAAGTGTGATTTCTTCAGAGTGCAAATGCAGACAGCTACATTTCATGCTGTTGCAGAAAAAATCATCTTTCTTTGTGAAGGTAACATTTGTATTACAGGATCATCACGAGTAGCTCTTCTGTTTTAGGGTAACAGAAAATGTATTCACTTCTGCGTAGAACTGCGGTACAATCAGTTACTTGACATTAAGAGCTTAGATTAACGAAATATATTTAAAAAAGCAGATAAAAATTCGTTTGACGCCTTCCTAAAATACAGTCTGCACTCCTTCATAACAATGGAAGCGTAGATCAGATGTGGCTTAGATTCAAATAAATAGTATCGATGGAAATTGAGAGATAAACACCAAACAAATTAATAAAAGATGCAACTAATCTCCTATGATACACAAAGCATGTCGGAAGACTGTTGCAGAAGCAACGGAAAAAGCCTGTCTAATTTAAAAGATGCACCTTCTCCAAGATTGGCGAATTTTTACAGAAGCTTGATATTTAACGCCGACTTCAATGCGAGATGCTTCTAATAGTTTCCACAACGAAACTCTGTCTCTAAATCTGTCAGAAAATCCAAAGAGTTTCTGGTCTTATGTAAAGTACACTAGCAATAAAACACAATCAGTACCTCCACTCCGCAACAGAAATGGTAACGTTATAGATGATAGTGTCACTAAATAGCAGTTCCCAAATGTCTTCGCCAAAGAAGACGAACTTATTTTCAAGCATTCCTATCAAGAATAGCTGCCAACATGAGTAACTTAAGAGAACATATCCTCGAACTCCTCCGATCCAGGTTGTGTACCAATTAGATTCCTTTCAATGAATGCGGGTACAATAGTTCTATATTTAGCAGTTATCTATAGCCACGCTGATAAAATACTTCCAGCTCCTTACTTAGCAAATTATATACAGGGGATAGGCAAAATAATGAGAACAGTGGTAGTAATGGGATGAATGTGTCTGACGGTCAACAACGCAGGTAAGGCACGTGTCGCGCTGGACTGTGCGTGTTCAGTACGGACTAGGCATCAGTGCAGCTTGGTTACGAGCAATGCACACTTCGTATTTACATTCAGAGGCTCCGGTCACTTGCAATGAAAGGCCTAACAGAGTTCCAAAGATGGCATATTGTGGTGGCCCGGTTAGCTGGAGCATCAGTAACCAAGACAGCCAACTTATTGATTGTTTCAACAGTCATGGCAGCCTGCACAAAATATGGAAAGACATCATGGTGTGGACGAGCTGCTATACCGAAACCAACGCAAGGAAGCATAAATCATGGTGTCAGGAGCATAAAACCTGGACGGCTGATCAGTGGAAACACATCACATTGTCTGCCGTGTCAACGTTTTCGTTATTTTCAACATCGGGCCGGGTTTACGTCTGGAGAATGCCAAAAGAAGCCTACAGTCTTGATTGCTATATTCCAAAGATTAAGCACGGAGGTGGAAATATGATGGTGTGGGCATCCATATCATGGTATTCTGCTGGTCCCATCATTACTCTCAAAGGCCGTGTTACAGCCAACGATTATATGAACATTTTATATGATCAGGTGCACCCTTTGATTCAAATGTTGTTCCCAACAGTGATGCCATATTTCAGGACAATAATGCACCCATTCACACAGCCAGGACAGTACAGTCGTGGTTTGAGGAGCATGCAGCTGAACTGCAGCGTCTTCCCTGGCCATCACAGTCTCCGGACTTGAACATAATCGAACCGCTGTGGGCGGTACTAGAGTGCAGAGTCCAGAGCGGACTTCCGCCTCCCTCGTCACAACAGGAGATAGAAGAGGTTCTGATCTAAGAGCAGCGTAACATTCCACCGGAGTCTATACAATCATTATATGCCAGTATGCCAAGAAGCATCGCAGTTGTATTACGGGCAAATGGAGTTCCAACCCATTATCAATAAACAATTCCCAAGTAAGTACAGGCGTCCACATTATTTTGCCTTTCCCCTGTACAGTCGCTCGCTGGGCGAGAGATCCGTACCTACGGATTGAAAGGTAGCAAGGATCACACCGATGCTCAATAAAGGAAGTAGGAGTAATCCACTGGATTATAGACCCATACCGCTAAAGTCAATTTTTAGTAGGCTTTTGCAACACTAACTGTGTTCGAACATTATGAACTACCTAGAAGAAAACTATTTATTGACAAATAGCACTGCTTCAGAAAATATCGTCCTTGTGAAACACAGCTAACTCGTTATTCACACAAAATAATTGTTGCCATCGGCAGGAGATCTCAAATTGATTCCATACTTTTAGATTTCCAGAAGGCTTTTCACGTCGTTCCTCACTAGCATCTTCTAATGAAATTGCGTGCTTGCGGAGTTTCGCCTCAGTTACGGGAGTGGTTTCATGATTTCCTGTCAGAAGAGTCACATTTCGTAGTAACTCATGGAATGTCATCGAGTAAAACATAAGTGATATCCGGCGCTCCCAACTGATACAAACGATTTAGGAGACAAGCTGAAAAAGCCCTCCTCGACTGATTGTGGACGATACGGTTACCGTCTAGTAAAGTTATCAGAAGATCAAAAAGAATCGTAAAATGACTTAGACACCATATCTGCATGTGACAATTGACTCTAAACAATGAAAAGTGTGAAGTCATCCACATGAACACTAAAAGGTATGCGGTATATTTCGGTTACACGATAAATCATACAGATCTAAAGGTTGTTGAATTCTTGAACTTCTTAAAGATAAAAGTTACGAATAACTGAAATGGAACAATGACGTAGATTATGTTATGAGGAAGGTGAATCAAAGACAGCGATTTATTGACAGAGCGTTTAGAAGACACAACAGGACTACCAAACAGACTGCTTGCACCATGCTTGTTCGATCTCTTCTGGTATGCTGAGCAGTGTGGATTCCGCAATCATTAAAACAAAGACGTTTTTCTTTGTTGCAGGATATTTTCACGAAATTTCAATCACCAATTTTTCTCCACAGAATGTGAAAATATTTTGTAGGCGCCTACCTACATATTGATAAATCGTCATCGTAATATAACATGAGAAAACAGAACTCGCATGGAAAGATTAGGGAAGTAGCTTGAAGGGGATTCAGTGAGCCTTCTGCCAGGCGCTTAATTATGAACTATAGAGTCTTCATGTAGGTGTATATCTCACATTCCAAAGTCTTCACGGTTGGAAGGCTGGTTTGAGTCAATAGGTGTCGCCGTTGATAGTTTCTCGTGATAGGATGACTAACTGGTAAACCTGAGGAAAAGATTGCAGTTTCAAGTTACAAGTTTCAGCTTATAAGTGTCACACGAGTAAGTCATAACATGTTGTTTCCAGCATTAAGTTCGGACATAGACGTTTCACATAATACGTTGCACTTCATAATTTTGAGCCATAATCAAAACTGGCTGCCTGTCGTAATGTACATTATTGCTTAGCTTATTGGATGATTTGATAATAAGCTTTGTTCGAAACTAGCTGTCAAATCATAGAGAAAATTAATACTGAAACTTCGACTGTTCTCTGTTAGTTATTGCATTTTCCTGATGGTATTTTTGTTTCGTCATTACAACTACATGAAACCGCCTGTTTTTGTCATCAGATGCGTTGCACTTTGTTGAAGTAAAGTATCACCAGTGGTCTGTAATTAAATATATTTACAATCCGATTTGTTTTTAACATCTAAAAACAGTTCATTAAAAATTGCTTGGTCTTTACTTATGGTAATTTCTGCTTGGTTTTTCGCCGACAACAGGAAATGCCGTCTGCTAGCACATCTTTGGTTTCTTTCTTTATTAAACGCTGATACTTGTAGTCTAATTTTTCGATACCTTATATAACCATGCATTTTTTACGTTTTACACAGCACACATTTTCATTCATAACTGTTTATTATTTATTTGTATGCTTCTAAGTGTCCATTGTATTTTGTAGAAAATAAATATAGTGGTTCCAGCATTGCCACTTGTTTATCTTTGATCTACATTCTTTTCCTTTTCCTCTGTAGTTAATTATATGTGTGTTATTCCATTTAATTATGTTGCTGTGTATTTACATACTATGTAAGAGTAATTAAGGAACAGTGATGCAGCTTTCTTTTTTTTTCTGTATGGTGAATAGGTGTGAGACGGGGAAGCAAAGATGAGTGGACATAAGTGGTAGTAGTGAGTTGGAGGAAAAGGTGAGCAACAAAACGTGAAATGAAATTGGGGGAGGGGGGGGGGGAGTTGAGGTGGGAGGGCGCTGTAGATTGGGAGACGATGAAGGATAGAAAAGGCCCTTTCCTTTTTCATGTGATTTCTTCAATTATTTTATATAGTGTACGGTTTCCAATATTTATTTGGTCATTCAGCTACTATTTATTCTGTGCTAACGCTTTGTGTGTATGGAAATTACTCATTCTTCTAATGTTGCTCAATTACCAAATAAATATTGGAAACAAGACACTGAAAAATAACTAAAGAAAATACATGAAAAAGAAAAGGTCTTTTCCATTTGTCACCCTCCTCCACTCAGCACCTCACACCCAATTTTATTTCACTTCTTGCTACTCACATTTTCCTCCACCTCACTCTCCACCACGCTACTCTCCACTTACGTGCACTCGTCTTCGCTTCTCCCTCTACCATTTATTCACAAAAAAAAAAGTCCACCACTGTTCCTTTATTACTCTCACACAGTTTATAAATACATTGCAACGCAATTAAATAGAATAACATACGTATAATTAACAACAGAGGAAAAGAAAGAAAGTGTAGTTCAAAGGCAAAGTAGAGAAAATATTGGCAACAGTAGAAAACACAATACACACTTACAATTAGAAGTATACAAATAAACATTAAACAGTGGTGTACGAAAAAGTGTGCTGTTTAAATTGTAAAACAATGCATAGTTCTGCAAAGCAGCGAAAAATTAGATTACAAGTATCAGTGTGTAATGAAGAAGAAATCAATGACATGCTAGCAGACAGCATTTCTTGATGTCGGTGAAAAGACAGGCAGAAATTGCCATAAATAAATACCAACAAATTGTTAAAGAATTGGTTTTCGATCTTAAAAACAAGTCAAGTTGTAGGTATATTTAATTACAGACCATTGTTGATGCTTTACTTCAATAAAGCGAAACGTGTCTTGTGAGGAAAACACGCATTTTCCTGTAGTTGTATCGGCTGAACATATATACCCTCGGGAATAGTAAAGCAACTACACACAAAATGGCCACAAAAATAAAGTGTTTATTGCATGTTTTGGTAAACCATATAGTTGCTGATGTCATGCCTTCCAGAATTTCATGCCTGACAAAACGAAGTACACAATGGTGAATGCACCGTAAACATTGACAACAGCAAATAAAGTGTACCATGAATCTGATTACCTCACTTTTCTTCTGTAGCGTGCCACCGAATAGAGGCAGGTTGTCCGATACTAACCTGGAAAAATCATAAAGTGGCATTACATTACATTAAGACTTTTGGCATAGGTCATGAATACGACATTTCGTAATGATGTCGAATGTGTCAGTTTAACGTTTTTTCATAGTTCTTACTTCATATTTGTCATTCAGAAATTCTTTAAATTTGTTTTTAAATGCAGGTTGTCGATCTGTCAGACTTTTAATGCTGTTTGGCAAATGGCCAAAGATTTTTGTGGCAGCACAATTCACCCCTTTCTGTGTCGAAGTCAGATTAAACCCAGAATAGTGAAGATCATCCTTTCTTCTAGTGCTGTAGCTATAAACTTTGCTATTATTTTTGAATTGGGATGGTTCACTAATAACAAACTTCATAAGTTAATAGGTGTATTGCGGAGGTACTGTGAATATCCCGACTTCCTTAAAAAAATGTCTTCAAGTTGATCATGGATGTGCTCCAGTTATTATTCTGATTACACCCTCTTGTGTAATGAATACCTTTCCTCTTAATGATGAATTGCCCCAAAATATGATGCCATATGAAAGCAGTGAATGAAAATAGGCATATTAGGCTAATTTACTGATACGTTTATCACCAAAATTTGCAATACACTAATAGCATAAGTAGCTGAACCTAAATGATTCAGCAGAGCATCAATGTGTTGCTTCCAGTTCAATTTTTCATCAGTTCACACACCCAGATATTTTGATTATTCTGCCTAGCAACAGACTTCTGTTCAAAGTCTATATTCATCAATGGTGTCTTACTGTACACAAATGTATATATTGAGTTTTCTCAAAGTTTAGTTTGAGTCCATTTGCATAGAACCGCTTGACAACTTTCTGAAAGACATTATTTACAATTTCCACAGCTAATTCTCGTTTGTTGTGTGTGTTTTGATACCTCCCCGGTTAGAGGATTATGCTGATTTTTGCAAACTATCTGTATTGTTAATTTCGATCTTATGCATTCTTAGAGTTAAATATGAATTAAACCATTTGTGCACTGTCCCACTCATACCACAATACGTAAGCTTATCTAGAAGAATTTCATGATTCGCAAAGACAAAAACCTTTGAGAGATCACAAAATATCCCAGTGGGAGATGTTCGATTATTCAAAGCATTTAATAATTGATCAGTGAAAGCATATATACTATTTGTTGTTGAAAAGTCTTTCTGAAAATCAAATAGAGATTTTGTTAGTACTTCATTTTTACAATATGTGAAGCTGCTCTTGTGCAGCCGGTGTCAACAGTTTCGATAAATTACACAAATCAATGTTTCAGCCACATATTACTTTATTAAAATTCATGACTGGTTTTGACCTTGAAGGTATCATCACATCTAACGAACAGAGCAGAAATACGTAATCATGTAGTCAATAGTAATATTAATAATAAATAGTAATAGTAGTAGTACTGACTACGTGCCTCAGTTTCGCTGATTTACTAGTTGGATCTGAATGATCATGAATTTTAATGACCTTACACACAGGGAATTCTATTTATCGTTTATCTTGACCACAGGAAATAACTTTTTGTACAGAAACAAAATGAAAAACGTATTTAGGAAACGTGGTTTAGTACGTTAACTGGCAACATAACCTTTCTTGTGCGAAGTACGTAACTCATACAAACCTTCAACTGAAAACGGTTGACTCAACCACCGATGCGCAATATCACTGTGCTTGTATTTTTTACCTGTTATCTCTAGCAAGTAGTTGAATTACGTATAGTGGCCTGTGTTCTAGAACAGGAGAGTCAGTCAGTTTTGTGGTGTTGTGTTTTCATGGGTTCTACAATACTGATAATTTAAATTATGAAAACAGTAGCTTAATATCACACAAGCTGCTGAACTTCAAAGCGGAAACTTACAAGTTCAGTGACACTGACGAGTAGCAGTCGTCACTTTGGAATCTCGATTACTTCAAAAGAGTACGCTTCCTAAATTTGGTAAAGCGACGTAAAATACCCCTTCTTTATTGGGTAATTTATCTACACAGCTCGGCAGTTTCTTCGGTGTTGCATCACACAGCTGGAGTTCTCTGTGAACACAGGTCGCAATCTGGGCCGTGCGCTCGAGTGGCTGAAGAGCTCTCTCTTCCCTGTACATTAGCAGACTGGGCTATTTTGTCTGGCGTTTACGAGAAACGAGACGGACGTAGTAGCGTTATATACGACATCCTCGCCAATCTATTTAAAACACGCTCTTGAAGCTTTAGCCCCAGTTTCTGGTGCAGTGAGATTTCACGCGGCGATCCCCGTACGTATACCTCTGTCGGAGAAACTGCCCGTTTTACGATAGAGAAAATCCGCTTGACATTTATTGACTATATTGGATACTTAGATGTAAATTGTCAAAAATATATAATTGACATAGAGAAACGTAGTATACTGTAGTTTCATATTACTGTCGTTGCTATGCCGATGAACAATTTATGTACTGAAAATGCATGTAAAGCTAACAAAATGTTACGCCAGGTTTGTCGGATTTGAGTGAAGGTGGTTCCATGGGGGGCGTGCTACTGATTTGGTAGCACATGAGGTACTGCGTGAATCTCACTGCCTCTGTCGGCTTGGTTATTGTACACCTGACTGCGAGTTATTATTTTACCCTTCGATGCCGGTAGAGCGTTTTATGTGATTGGCATAGTGAAGACGTACTGTGTTGTATTTTCATATTACGTTCGTCCTATACAAATTTTACAGCAGAAGTGGGCAAAAGAATACCTACAGTTTTGCGTAACGATGTTCAACCCTTAACTATGTTATTCGACTTATAATCCTCACGTTTATTCAGGATGTTTTAAAAATAAATCACGGAAGATTTTATGTATAATGAAGTGTAACCCTTATGTATGTAATTTGATGTATAATCCTACTATGGTTTAAGAATAAGTCACGTAAGATTTTATAGCAGACTTCAGAATTGTGCAACGAGGGCATATACTTTGCTTCCTAGTACAGTCGTTGGACTGCAATGGCGCTCCACACATAGTAAAACAATATCTGTAATCTGCTGTGGTCTAATGCATGTGTGACTAGTGATGGATTAATGAACATGTGCATTTACAGATTATGGTGTTCTACGATGTTTGTATGCGTGTGATCGCACTGTGTAACAACGGCACGAATGTATTTAACAGGAATGACAACGACACATAGTGATCCCCTCCCCTCTACCTCCTGTACACGGCAGATATGCCCCAAACCCCCCCCCCCCCACCACCACTACACCTCTTTCAATATGCTGATGACACCGCATTCCTCGCCCTCGCTCCTACCCTCCAACGGTCCCAACACCTTCTCCAGAATCCCCTTGACCGTTTTGCTGCATGGTGTAACCAGTGGCTCCTGAAAATCAATCCTTCAAAGGCCCAGGCAATCATCGTAGGTCGTACCACTCGCTCCTTCCGACTCCTGGATTTCTCCCTTACTGTCTGGGCCCGTCCTGTCCGCCTCACCCCCACCCTCACCTACCTTGGCCTCACCATTGACCGTCACCTCACCTGGATCCCTCATCTCCGCTCCATCCAATCCAAAGCCCACAACCGCCTTCGACTCCTCAAACTCCTCTCTGGCCGGACATGGGGGTTGCACCCCTCTACCATCCTCCACACCTACAAATCCTTAATCCGTCCCATCCTCTGTTATGCCAGTCCTGCCGGGATATCTGCCCCTCCGCTTCCCGGATGATGCCCTCTCTCCCTCGATTTATCCCTCCTATCAACTCTGATCCTCACCCCCTTCCTTTCCTCCGCCCTTTCCCTGAGCTCCCTCTTCCTCCCCCCTTCCATCCTGTGTTTTCTCCCCACCTAACCTCTCCCTATCTCCTTTCTCCCCCCCCCCCCCCGCCCCCCAAGTCCTTTTGTATTCCCCTCCTCTGCCTTCCCCACTCCCTGGCACGCCTGCTTAGCACCCCTCACACCTCTTATGGATCCTCATCTTCCATCGGCTCCTTTCCCCCCTCCCCCCTTCACTTTTCCTCTCCTTCCCCCCTTTTTTTCCCCGTCATCTGTCCAGTTTCCCCCCACCTGCTCTCGGCTGTGGCATGCCATATTTGTGCCAACTTTTTAGTGCAGTGTTTAAGTGAGTGTTCAGTGTTGTGCGTCTTTCCACAGTGTTGCGAAATCATGCTGTCGCTGGGTATGCATTTTATATCTCTTGCGAGCAGAAACCAGACTGTCGCCGTGTTTTTTAATTGTCTGTCTATTATTTTTCTGCTCCCTGTGTATTTTATTAGCATCATCAACCCTGTGTTTTATGTTTTAAGTTCCAGAATTTTCTGCCATTTTACCTTTAAGTCACCGTTTTCATCGCCAACTGTTATTTTTTTATTGTCTTCAGCTTTTTAAAACAAATTCTGTAGGCTGCAGAGCGGCGTAATAAGCTGTTGCCAGCCCGCCCCCTTCAGGGGGAATCGAAACTCAATAAAGGAAAAAAAAAGACACATAGTGACGACACATAGTGACTGGAAACCGTCGAACATCAATTCACGAATACAGACAGCACTCAGAACAGCTGAGCCTTGGTTGGAGCGATGGCGTATCAAAGTAAACGTCGACAAGTGCGAAGCAGTTCTATTCACACGTAGACCGAAACTACTGCGCAAATATCAACACTGTAGACCGATAACACTACATACACGCCCAATACGTTTCCGAGAGAAAGTCAGATACTTAGGTGTCTGGCTGGACCGGAAACTTACATGGGGGGACCACATCGAGTACGTTGCCAACCGAGCGCACGCGAGGCCTAAACAGCTCTACCCAATGCTCAACACGGAAAGCACACTGAACAGGAGGGTGTCGAGGTCCATATACATGACACTGATTAGACCTCTGATGAAGTACGCAGCTCCCGTCTGGGGATATGCAGCTCCTACATGACTGCGCCGCCTGCAGATCATACAGAACAAAGTGATACGAATCATTAGCAACGCTCCACGCTACACACGCACCGTGGATCTTCAAGATGAATACCGCCTTGATACCCTCAAGGAAGTATTCAAAAAACACGCCACACGACTATACAGGAACTCGAGACACTCGAACAGTCCTTTCATCCTCACTCTGGAAAACTACGATCACAACCATAGGGGGAAGCACAAGTGGCCAAAGACACTGCTAGCTAGGGCATAGCCACCTATGGTAAACTAACATACGCAAACAAGCGACAAACGTCGGCAAGCCCCTGCATATCAGCAACACTGACTGGTAATTACCAGCTGCTATTAGAGCCGACCAACAGGCCACAGCAGGGACTCCGACGAGCTCGCCCGCTGACGCACAAACAAACTGCCAACATTACCCTACACTGTGCAACCGGTATATGACCTATGGGACACAAAAACTGTTGCAGGTTGCTGACGCTAAACGAGGACTCTACACCAGCACCCAGCGCCAGCCTCCGAGCAACACAACCGCACAACGTCAAGGTATCGACATGCATGATACCCACTACTAACAAGGCCTATCCTTGCACGATCTATCGCAGGCAGCAAGACATCCGCTACTGCTCTTACCACCCTTGGCTCTTGCCTTGGCACTTTTTTCCCTCTGCCCTTCAAACCGCTACCCTTCGTTCGACTTCGACCCAATCTATCTCCTGATGAGCGCGTATTAATGGTTAACCTTAACCAGACGTACGCAAACATCGCAGTACCCACATCCTGCGACACCTCACTTTAGTGAATACTAACCCTTATGGAGAGATGGCAGTAGACCTTTTGTGTTGGCCATCATGCCGGTGTGGGTGTTGAGGGGCTCCACCTCTTTAAAAAAAACAGATAGTGAATCTGTAAAATAATATTCATAAACATTCTGTATTTTTCAGTAGCACTTGATAATGGCTTCAGGCCGAAAGTGCAGTAGTGTAATAAAAACTTATAACAGTCATTGGCGTAAAGATGATGTCCCTCAAAAAATATTGTTGTCGGTTTACCCAAAATGCGGAGGTAAGGCCCCAGTCACCTTTGACGATGCCAGAAACTCGGGTTGAGAAACGCCAGAAGAACCATTAAACAAACATTGTCCAACGATCCCCAGTCGACAGTCAAACGACAATACGTCAAAGAAGATTTGTTCTATCTTCGTTCACTACGTTTTTGAGATGTTCTTCTCTTCACGCGTATTTAACGATCTCATACACATTATCAGCCGTAACGATATCCATTCCTTTTTCACTTTCATCAGCTTTCTTTAAAATAAATAAATAATAGCTAGTGCCATAAGAGTTTATTGAAATAATTTGTCACCTTTTATCACCTTTATCAAATACTTTACCGCTTTTCTCACCGTTTTCAAGTGCGACTGTGGCTCCACATCTTGCTAGTGTAACCTATTTATGAGTAATGGTCGAGTGTTTGAGATCCCCTCCAGGTCGGCCTAAAGGAAGACATCGATGAAACTCAGAGGCGGGCTGCTAGATATCTTACAAGGTTCGATCAATACGTGAGTATAACGGAAATGCTTCGTGAACTCGAATGAGAATCCCTGAAGGAAAGACGACGATCTTTTGCCGAAACACCATTCAGAAATTATTTTATCCACTGTGGTCAGAGAACACCGCAATTATCTTCGTAAACTACACTGCAGGAAATACTGCAACCAGCCACACATTTTGTAGAGTAAAATAATTTCTAAAATAATTAGAGTTTGTTGCATTATTTCCTACAGCGTAATTTACTACTGAAAAAATTTAGAGAAGCGGTATCTGAAGCTGATTGCAGAACGATTCTACTGCCGCGAACCTATGTTTCGTGTACAGATCAGGAAGATACGATAAAGGAAACTAGGGCTCATATGGAGACATATAGGCAGTCGATTTTCCCTTGCTCTACTTGTAGTTGCGAGTAAAACAGAAAAGGAAATGACTACTGATGATATAAGGTACCATCTACAGTGCATCATACAGTGGCTTGCGGAATATGTATCTAGATGTAGAAACGTATTTTTTGCTGTCCATTAAAATAGCAACATCAGGAAGGATAGCAAGAAACTAAATTACAGATATCGTTCGAACACAGCACACGAGGAAGAATACATGATTAAATCTGTAATTCATTTTAGAGAGACAGTCTCCACTCCCTTAGATCTGAGTTTGTAAGCGGAGACCAGATGTGCTTCGAGTTCAAAGAAATAGTATTGACTGCAGTTGAGGAATATATACCAAATAAGTTAATAAGCAATGGTATTGATCTACCATGGTACACAAAACGGGTAAAACGTTGTTGCACAAGCAACAGAAAAGTGTGCCATATTTAAAAGAACACTACATCCCCAAGATATGCGAAGTTTCACAGAAGCTCGAAATTTAGCGTGAACTTCAATGTGAGATGCTTTTAATATCTTCCACAACGAAATCTGATAGAAAACCCAAAGAGATTCTGGTCATATGGTCAGTACACAAGCGGCAAGACGCAGTCAATACCTTCACATTGCGATAGCAATGGTGATATCGCTGATGGCAGTGTCACTACAACAGAGTTACTAGACACGGGTTTCCGAAACGCCTTCACCAAAGAGGACTAAGTAAATATTCCAGAATTCGAATCTAGAACAACTGCCAAAATGAGTAACCTAGACGTAGATATCCTCTGTGTAGCGAAGCAGCTTAAATCAGTAAAGGCAAGGTCTCCTGTTCATACTGTACACCAGTCAGGTTTCTTTCACAGTACGCTGACACAGTATCATACTTGGCACTCATATACTGTTCCTCGTCCGTCGGGAGGGTCCTTAGCTAATGACTGGAAAGTTGCTCAAGTCACCCCAATATCCAAGAAAGCAAATAGGAATATTCCACTGAATAACAGTCCTAATACACTATTGTCGATTTCCAGAAGGATTTTGGAACGTATACTGTGTTCAAACATTTATGAACAACCTTGAAGAAAACGATTTATTGACAAATAGCCAATACGGATTCAGGAAATAACGTAAACAGACCTAGCTCTTTATTCTCACAAAAAAATTAGTGCTGTCGATGGGAGATGTCAGATTTGTTAGATTTCCAGAACGCTTTTGACGCCGTTCCTTACAAGTAACTTCTAATCAAATTTTGTGGCTGAGGAGCATCGCCTAAGTTGTGCGACTGGATCCGTGAGTTCTTATCAGAAAGGCCACATTTCGTAGTAATTGACAAAGAATCAACTATTAAAACGAAAGTAACACCTGGTGCTCCCCAAAGAAGTGCTATACGCTCTCTGCTGTTCCTTATCTACATAAATGGCAGAGGAGACAATCTGATCAGCCCTCTATGATTGCTTGAAGATGGTGCTGTAATTCACCGTCCTGTAAAATTATCAGCTAATCAAAATCAACTGCAAAATGATTTAGGCAAGATAGCTGTACTGTGTAAAAATTGGCAATTGGCTCCAAATAATGAAATGTGTGAATTCATCCATATGAGTAATAAGAGAAATAAGCTAAGTTTCGGTTACGTAATCAATCACACAAAAGGTAAACCTACAAATTCAGCTAAATACTTAGGGATTACAGTTACGAATAATAAATTAGAAAAATGACATAGATAATGTTGAGGGGAAAGCAATTTGTACGCAGAACATTTAGAAAGTGTAAATGGTCTACTAGAGACACTGCTTGTACCATGCTTGCCCGCGCTCTGCTAGAGAATTGCTGCGCAGTATGAGAACCTCAACACATAAGTTTAACGGACGACACCGGAAAGTTCAAAGAAGGGCAGCTCGTTTTGTACTATCACGAAATAGGGGGTTGGGGTGGGGGGGAGAGGGCCACAGACACGATATATGAATTGGGGTGGCAGTCATTAAAACAAACGCATTTTTCGTTGCAGTAGGATCTTCTCGTGAAATTAAAAGCTGCAGCTTTCTCCTCCGGTGGTGATGATCGTATTAAAATAAGAGACATCAGAGCTCACACGGAAAGGTTTAAGTGTTCGTTTTCCTCCAGCGCCGTTCGGTAGGGGAACGGTAGAGAAATAGCTCGGAGGTGGTTCGATGGACACTCTGCACCACTTAATTGTGAATTGCAGAGTAATCATGCAGATGTAGATGATGAGATGTAGACTTACATGTGTGCCTCCTCTGGGAGACCAATAGCCCTAACCTGGCAGTGTATCGAGTACGACAGATTCAGGTATGTCATTGCATGGCGCTTCAACTCTGTGCCAGAGATAATCAGTCCTAGTAGCTAGCGAGTGTCGGCGTGCCAGACTCTTTCGTAAACCTTAGACGTTTCCAATGAGATAGTGTTCTGGAGAACGTGCTGCCCACGTCTTTAATCAGAACAACAGGGGATATATGTGATCCCACATTATCTCGTTGAAATGTGACGTCATGGAGACATAGAAGACACAACTCAGCCAATGACCTTAACATGCCAGAAATGTAACGTATAATATGCCAAACACTGGTTATGCGCACCCCAAAACCATCACTCCTTCTGCTGGACCTGCATGACGATGACGAATGCAGTCTGGCAACATTTGTTCTCCTCGGAGACACAGCACGCGGATACGTCCACCGTGATTCTCTACTCCGAACTGGGACTTGTCTGGTAAAACTACGTGTGGCCACTCCTGTGTCCAGTGTTCCCTTGGCAGCATCACTACTGAAGCTTCAATGATCACCGTGCTTACAGTCCGTGGTGCTGCTGCAGACGTTCTCGCACTGGTCCTTGTGAATGGGATCCCATTTCCTGATGCAAACGACATTACGCGGCTGTTCGACCTGCACAGCGAAGTGAATAATATAGCTGTCCTCTGTCTTCTCGGGCGCTGGTCGTGAGGGATCTTTGAGATACTGCATGGCGTTGTGTACGGCGCTCCTAAAAACATTCGATTTCATATTCACGTGACAGTAATGGGATCCAGATCAACGGGAGCAGCAGTACTGTGCAGTCGTAAAGCCTCAACTGCTCAACGACGAGCGCAGCGCCGCAAAACGGCATCAAGAAGGCACTGACCCGCGCGCCATTGGAAATAGCAGGCAGAGCCACACCTCCCGGAGGACATAGTTCAGCGCCCTCTGTCAACGCTGACCTAAGCAGCCGCCAATCGCCATCCGGATCCAATTCGGTCGATTCGAAAGCATCAGTATTAATAGGAAGACGATACTTATCCTGCGTTCTGCGAATAGCAACTGGGGAAAGTGACTGCATGTAGGAGCCACAGGAAGCACATCAAGCCACTTCTTAACACGAAGTTATGTTTCTTTCCTTCTTAGAAATAAAGAATTCTATTAGTCTGCAAGTGTATGTACAGATCATTTAAGATTTCTGCCACCGCCCATCGCATCTTCTCTCCTTCTTTCTTTGTGGCGGTGCTGACTCCCACAGTAGCCGACATAGCAAGTATCGCCCTACGATAAATCGAAGTCTCAATAGGCCGTAGTTCTGGAGCGGTTTCTTTTAATCCTTTGATAGCCACTTAGGCACGTCAAATGCAGTCCCAGATGTATAAACCTGTTCCCACTCGCGACACATTACCTGTTGTGCCGGCGTCTCCCTACGGATGCGACATCCGGTTGTGGTTTCGCGGTCGGTGATGTATGCCTTGATGGCATGGCATACAGCTGCTCCGGATCGAATTCCGGCGCCAGCTGGTGCCAGCACACGCACACACCGCGACCGGCAGAGAGCCGCTGAGGCGAACCTTACAATTCATCGCATTCGCTTCTCACCCATCTCGTATCCCTTTTCGTTCTGAGATGAGCTACTACATGATTTATGATATTTCTTTTCTTTGGGTCAGCTATATAGGCACATTGATAGTGCCCGCGAGTAGCTATAGTGTCGAGAAAAAAAAGCCTTTCCTCTCGCATCATCTTACAATTTTCCATTTTACACTTTGTCAAACTGCGTCATCTTAGTTACAGATTTTTTTTCCTTTGCCTGAATGGACTCATTTCGACCATAAATGCCTGCGACAACAAGAGTCATATATTTACATTCATTTAAATCAGAAATATTGACGTTTAAGATCGTAAAGACTGTAAGATCAATGGAAGAAAGCTCAAATTGAAGAAAGACAAGGAAATAAGTCGCGATATTTTGAAACTAGTCTCTACTATAAGTCTACATCTATACTCCGCAATCTGTACAACGTAATCCATGCTCAGCTACCTGTCTCGTGGAGTGTGGGGGAGGATGCTTTTTACACCTCTGTTACTTACCCCATTTCCTATTATAGTCTCTAATATACTGCAGGAAGAACGATTCTAGTAAGCCTCCGTGTGAGCACGAATCTCTCTGATATTGCCTTCCTGCCCTGTCCGCGGCATATACGAGTATGTGAGAGGAAGCAGTAAGTATGTCGCTTGACATTTCTAGGAACGTACGCTCTCAGAATTTTAAAAGTAAGCCACGCCGTGATGAACAACGCCTCTCTTGTAGCGTCTGCTGCTGGGAGTAAGATGAACATCTCTGTGACACTTTCGCGTTTACTACATGAGTCTGTGAAGAAATGCGCTTCCCTTCTTTGAACCTTGTCACTTTCCTCTCTCACTCTTAACTGCTACGGATAACGGTCTGACGAGCACAATCAAGTACCAGTCGAGCAAGGGAGTTGTAAACTACTTGCTTCGCGCACAGACTACACCGCCTGAGGATTCTTCCAATAAAACTGAGTCTAGTATCTGCCTTACTTAATGTCAGGTTTATGTGTTTGTTTCACTTTAAATCGCTCCGCACGCGTGCTCCCATACACTTTATGGATGTGACTGCTTCCAGTGACTGTTCTGCAATCGTGTAATCGTACAATAATGGGTTTTTCGTCTGTTTACGCGCAGTAGGTTACATTTGTTTATGTCGATGGTCAACCGGTAATCCCTGCAGCAAACATTCTCTGCATGTCGTCTTTCATCTCGCTACAGTTTCTAGCGTTATTATCACTCTATACATAACAGTATCACCCGCAAGAAGCCTCATGAAGTTCCGACGTTATTCGCTGCGCCGTTTATACATGAATGTTGCGAAAAGCAATTGACCTACAATAGTTACTTGAATGCTCGATGTTCCTGAAGATCTCTCTCTGCTAAGAATGATATACTGTGTTCTGTTTGCTAGACCACTTCAGTCTAATCACAAAACTGATCTCATGTCCTGTGTGCTTGTATTTTGTTCGTAAGATGACAGCGTGGAAGAGCAATAAGTGCCTACCGGAAGTCATGGAAAACGGCCTCCTGCGTGTCGTGGACGATCAGAGCGACCTGCGTTTCACTCGATCGCTATTTGCATAGTCCGTAAATTCATAATACGGGACCATAAGATCTGTTCCTAAATTCTAAAACAGAATGACTTCAGAGATGTAGGAAATAGTTTCGTGCGTGTAGTCTTGAAAACGAAAGTGACCCGCGAATATTTCTGATCGCTACAGCACACTGATGACAGAAGACGAGCAAGTTTCCTTGCATACTCTATCTGGAATCTTATAGGTATCACAGCAAGTACAGTTCCTTCTTTTTCCTCTGTTGAGCGATTTCAGTTGATTTTCTATCCCGCAGTATCGTATTTCAGTACCTGTAATTTTGAGGTTCGTTTGGCGATTTAGTGGAAGAGCTGAACGCTCCATGCACGGCTCTTTTTAGACACATTTTGATTTCGCTGAAAGGATCCTGTTACATACGATATTTTTCCCCCTCCGAAATATTAATTTCCAATGCAATGAAAGAATGATGTTTTTCTAAACAGTTACTGAGTGGTGGGACACGACCGAACAGTGGAAAGAAATCATTCTATTAGTAATTTTGGGAAGAAATTGTTTCACGACAATCTCTAAAGAACATCCGAGTCACCACCCGGCTTCCCAATCCGGGAAACTCGTCTGATCGTGGCAGGGGTACACAACAATGGTTTAAAAGGAGGAGCCTTTGTCTCTGAAGAAAAAAAAACTATTTGAAACTGTAGCAGTAGTTGCACTCCATTCGTTCTGCACTGACTGATTTATAGCTGCGTCAGTGCTATTGCAGTTACTTTACTTCAAAGACTATTAGGAAGTTAATGTTATGACCCGCAGTGTCTGGATTATTGTTTACAGAATATATTGAGATTTTATTTCATTGATATAACTGTACATTGCGACCTGGAGGAAAAATATTCTCATTTTATTTTCTGTAATTTTGTGAAGTGTGCAGTATTTTTCTATTTTGAATTTTTGAGAGAAACTGACACAAATATTCATTGTTTTAATATTGGTATGTACTATGGTTTTGTGAAAGGTGGCTGTATCAGCGATACATTTGAATCCTGCCAGATGTAATTTCTAGAGTCCCAGTTATGATTTTTGGCACTGGTAACTTCAATTTGACAGGGGGCTTTATTTTAGGCTCATTATACTGGTGATTCACCCTGGAAAGACCGTAATAAATTAAATTTTACTGAATTATGCCCTCGGATTTGGAGGAAAAACTTAGCTTCTTAAATAAATTCATGGGGCATTTTTAAGAAAAGGAGCCTCCACAAACTGTGTAACCACAGCTACGCCTCCCTTCTCTCACGCCTCTGCTCGGCTCGCAGGCCAATACTGTACTTGGAAAGTTTGCCCATTCACTATCGTCATCTCCAGTGTCAGAGATGAGTATTTCACACTGACCGATATGGTAAACTGTAATCTATTCGATTCCCGGCGGGGTCAGAGATTTTCTCTGCCTCGTGATGACTGGGTGTTGTGTGATGTCCTTAGGTTAGTTAGGTTTAAGTAGTTTTAAGTTCTAGGGGACTGATGACCATAGATGTTAAGTCCCATAGTGCTCAGAGCCATTTGAACCATTTTTTTGTAATCTGTTTCTTGTGGCAACTGCCAAGCATTTCGTACCTTTCTATATATTCCCCGTACAGACATACAGATGCTGTAGGAAACTGGTAAGGAAACCCTTTGAATTCATAATAGCTTCGTGATTCTTCAGTTTCTCCCGGCGTATTTGTTGCTCGAACAGTCCACGGGTATACTCTCGGTTCATGGTGTCCAACGGGCAAAATATTTCGGCGATCAGACATGTCGCCACCTGACGATGACACCATGAACCGAGAGTATACCCGTGGACTGTTCGAGCATAATAGCTTACTTTCGTCTTAGAAAGGACAGACACATTAAAACTATTCGCAGTTGCGATTATGGAAAACTATCAGCTATATAAAGGAATGAGGACAGTGAAAATTTGTGCCAGATCGGGACTCGAACCCGGATATTCTGCTTACCGCGAGGGATCGTCGTACCCTTTTTTTTTGCATTTTGTTCGTTATTGTTCGTTGTATTTGGTCGTAGCGGACGTCACACGACATCCGTTGAGGTTCGTTGTTGATCCCTTCACTCAGTTGTTTTTTTTTTATTATTATTATTACAGAGACCAGGCAGCTCGGTGACCGCCACGCTGAGCTACCATGCCGGTAGTCCCTTAGGCTATCCCTGCACGAGTCACAGCCAGACCTAAACTTCCATATGTCGTCAGTCTGTCTACAACCTGTACTCGTACATTCATTATGTATACTCTCGCACAGGGGAGACGTTCTACTTGAAAGTCACTACCGCAGTGCTTGTGTTATTCCGAATTACTATGCTACGGTATGTGTGCAACTGCCAGAGCCTGTACATTTCATCAATCCTCTGCAGGTGAATCTGCTAACCGATACTGTCTTCTGGCGTTGTTACTTTGTTATAGACAATAGCGTCACCCGCTATCAGTCTTAAAAAGCATCTGGCGCTTCCTACTAGATCACTTTTATTCGCTGTAAACAGTAACGGTTCTATCACATTTCCTTGGCGCACTCCGGAAGTTTCCTTTACTGATTTCGATTCTGGAGTGTCAAAGCAAGGAAGTCTTGGATCCAGCTTCAAATCTGATCTGGTATTCGGTAACCTTGCTTTATTTATTTACTTATTTATATTTTATTTTATTTTATTTATTTTTTTTTTGTTCCGTTAAACGGCAGCGTGTCAAATCCTTTCCTAAAAATAAGAGACACGGTATCAACCTGAACTCGTTGTCTACAGCGGTATGAGTCTCATGGAAGACCAGAGATAGCTTAGTTTCGCAACATCAATGTTCCTAGAACCCATATTGATTTCTGTAGAGGAGATTTTAGTTCGCCAAAAGAATCATAATTCTTGAGCACAAAATATGTTCCATAATTCTACAACAGACTGACTTCAACGGTATGACCTATAATTAAGCGCGTCTGTCGTACGATCCTCCTTGAAAACGGAAATGACATGCTTTTTTCCCAATCGCTAAGTACCTTTCGTTGCTCCGTTACGTGGGGGAGTCCTTGGTTATACTGCGACGTGTTGTGGTTGTTGAGTGATGGCACATCCGGCAAGCGAATGTGTTCTCTAAAAGAGACAGCCGCTTGTATTTTGTTAATTACTCGCCATGAGCGTCCTTGATTTCTTGATTTCTGTATTTCGTTGGAGAGAAAGTGATCTTATTTTTAGCACGCTGTGATAGTGTGCTTTCCCTGTTATTTTGTTCTGTGACTGATACAGTTTTATGTTTCATGGTAGAGTGGATTGTACTGAGATATATGTGTAGACAGTGCTGTGGATAGTCGTTAGCTCCCAGTTCTAGGATAGTGCTGTAGATACTTGTTAGTAACTAGTCCTAGTGACTAGTTAGTGATGAGAGTATCCGTAGACAAATGCATAGCTGTGAGCAATATGCGTGATCTTAATTAAGTCTGAGGGTTGTCATAATGTCCTATAGTTAATTGGAAAAGTTAAATGTAATATCGTTTCTTGTCTGTGTCAGGGCCCACGTACTCTAATTATTATTACTGCCCAATTCTGTGTGTTGAGGTAAAGCTGATTTTAATCCTGTTTCTTTTTCAATTGTTGATGTTCTGTTGCCAAGACAATTTGATGTTTAGTAAATTAGTTGTGAAACCGAGCCCAAATATCCACCATCCCCAGCCTGAACCCCACTAGGTCCAAATCCTACGCTAAACACTGTGACATTAATGACCTTAGAGGACTCATAACACATGTTGTCCTCTCTATTTTTACGGAAATGTGTGAACAAGCTAGGGTCTGCATGGTGAAAAGATTTTGCACGTACATTGAGAACCAAGGAGTACAGGTCGAAGAAGCAATAGCTTCGTTTGGACTTGTGTACAGAGTGTGTGTTTTCATATTAAATAAATTAAAATAATAATGAAATAAGAATAATTAATAAAGTACAATAAAAGTCAATCCAATGTAAATGGTAACATCTGTTTCAGCAGCCCTGTGTTACCGCAAATCCATTATGGACAATATATGTAGAGATTACATAGATATTAGGTTGGAGGCAAAGTTCATAGCGTTTTTGTTTTGCTTGTTGGTATTCCGGTCGCTATGAGTTTGTTTATAGATTGTCTCTTTTTGTTTGGAGTTACCACTGTTGCTTTTTGGGTTTACTTATTGTCATTTTATCATTTGAAGATAGCCTATGGAACCGTCGACGCTAGAAAATGGAGAACCAAGTGGAGAAATCGGAACATTTCCCACTTATTCTTCTGTATGAATTCAAAAGAGGTTTGAAACAATAAATGGGTGACAGCAGCAGAGGCTGCCAGAAACATTTGCGCCGTGTATAAGGATAACTTCACTGGAGAGAGCACTACAAGAAAGTGGTTTTCCCGTTTTAAGGTGGATCGTTCTGACATCAGCGATTCTGCACATTCAGGAAGACCTTCTGAGTTGGATGAAGATCGTTTAAACACATTAATCCACAATTATCCACGTACGTGTACTGGAGAACTGGCAAATGTAATGAACTACGGCCATTTCATCATCGTGCGACATTTGTATCCAATGAGGAAGGTTCAAAAGTTGGGTGCATGAGTACGCCATTCTCTATGCCAAAATCACAAAAATCAGCGGATGGAGGAATTCACAACAATCAGCGGTTAGTCGTATGTGCATTTGTGCTTGCTCGTCATCAATTGGCTCGTGAACATCGCCGTCCATTACTGTCCTGTATCGTCATTGGTGACGAAAACTGGTGTCTTTACGCAAACATATCGAAAAGAAGACAATGGCAGCGCCCAAACAAAGCAGCAACCTCCCTTGCAAAGACCTCCACGCATCCACAAGAGGTAATGTGGTGGAACAGAAACGGAGTCTGCTGGCCGGTGTGGCCGTGCCATTCTAGGCGATTCAGTTTGGAACTGCGTGACCGCTACGGTCGCAGGTTCGAATCCTGCCTCGGGCATGGATGTGTGTGATGTCTTTAGGTTAGTTAGGTTTAAGTAGTTCTAAGTTCTAGGGACTGATGACCACAGATGTTAAGTCCCATAGTGCTCATAGCCATTTGATTTAGAGACGGAGTGGTGTCCTGCGAATTGTTTCCTCGAGTTGTAACCATTACTGCTGAAATTTACTGCCAACAGCTGAGACGTTTTGCAGACACAGTACAGGAGCAGCGACCAGGAAGAATGCGTGATTCGATGCTACTCCACGACAACACAAGCCCGCACTCTGATTCAAAATGGTTCAAATGGCTCTGAGCACTATGAGACTTAACATCTGAGGTCATCAGTCCCCTAGAACTTAGAACTAATTAAACCTAACTAACCTAAGGACATCACGCACATCCATGCCCGAGGCAGGATTCGAACCTGCGACCGTAGCAGCAGCGCGGTTCCGGACTGAAGCGCCTAGAACCGTTCGGTCACAGCGGCCGGCCCGCACTCTGGCAGACCGACAGAAAACAAGTCTGTTTGCTTGACTATCACCCGCATCAGGTACGTGTAGTGGCACACCCTCCTCTAACATTACCTTTTTTTATAGATATAATCGATATCAAGTAACTAATATAGGCGAACGTTATCTCAGCTGTTTAACTATATGATTTTCATATGATTTTGTATACGATGTATTATATTTCAGGTTAAAATGTATAAATAGAAATTAATGTGTTAAATCGATATGTACTAACAGTTAAAATTGAAATTACGAAATTTCTGGCTTACTTAAAATTCATATTATTAATTGCACAACCTAATGCGAATTATTCAATTTATTTGTGGGTTCATTTACAAATTAATGATATAACTTAGTAAAGATTCTTTTTCAGTCAAGAAAGTATGTAAACTCTTTTGCTTTGTAAACTCTTTGGAATAGTACCGCAGAATGTAAGCAGTAGTGGGGCATGCCTCTGACCGAAAGAGACGTATTTATAATTTAGATGATAACAATGTGAATTTGTGTTTTGAAGTGGAAACTGTAATGTAGGTGTGATATAGAAGAATGGGATAAAATAAAAGAAAGTCATAGCAACAGTAGGACATATTTTATCCCGTTCTTCTATATCACGGGCATGGATGTTTGTGATGTCCTTAGGTTAGTTAGGTTTAACTAGTTCTAAGTTCTAGGGGACTAATGACCTCAGCAGTTGAGTCCCATAGTGCTCAGAGCCATTTGAACCATTTTCTTCTATATCACACCGACTTTACAGTTTTCACTTCACAACACAAATTCACATTGTTCTCCATATATGCCAAACATGACGCGATGAACTGTATCAACCAAGCAAAAGGTGAACTGTTTTATAATCTACAAAAGCAGCGCGGGGTAGCCGCGTGGTCCGAGGCGCCTCGTCACGTTTCGTGCTGTCCCCCAGCCGGAGGTTCGAGTCCTCCCATCGTGCATGGGTGTCTGTGTGTGTTGCCCTTAGTGTAAGTTAGTTTAAGTTACATTAACTAGTGTGTAGGCCCAGGGACCGATGACCTTTGCAGTTTGGTCCCATAGAACCTTACCACAAGTTTCTAAACGATCTACAAAATCGCATATCAAAACAGAACTGTACCATTCTTGATTCGTCTGAAGATGCCTCTAAAGATGCGTCTGGAAGAGACAAAAGTCAGTTTTTATTTACAAAAATAATATGACAAAAAACACTATACAAGAGTTGGATTGAGATGTCATTCCGCACCCGCCTAATTCAGTTTATTCGCTCTCTATCAAATAACCTTCAAAGTACTTCTTTTCCGTATGAAAATGCGCTCCCAACATGGCTCAACGAGTTCTTCTCTTCGAAACCACGTGATCGAAAAGTTACCCAAGCATTGGCAGACTGTTTGAAGTAGAATGTACTGTATTATTGGTGACTAAAGTCTCTGAATGTGTATCTATTGTGTTTATTAAACTTACTGAAAAACGATACGAACTTATCCACCAACCCAATAGCTTAAAAAGGGTCTGCCAGTTCAGGTTTTTCGGCGTTTGGTGTGGGTCACATGCACTAGAGGAATTCACTGCCTTCTATATCTTGTGTACGCGTACTACCGCGATCTGTATATGTACATACATCTATCGCAGGACTTTTGTCACAGTGTATTTCCGTCTTGCTGAAACATCTTTCAATGTTTGTCGTGTGTGTCACTTTATCGTATTCAGTTGGTCTAACTATTGCAAGCGGACTTCATCTTACGATGTGTGGCACCGACGATTATAAGGTGTGTGGGGAGTATTTAATAATAGTATTCTGAGCATGTTCCCAAAAGCCTTCTTGTAGATTTGATCCTGTGCGATCTCCCAAAATTCATATAGGATCCTAAGCAAGGCAGTTACAGATATTCGCTTGTCTGTTTTCTATTACGCCCACGTACGATGCTGTGTGTCCAATTATCCACAAGTCCCACATGTGACTTTTTTTCTGGTGGAAATGGGAGTTTGTCTTGTTGAAGCATTTCTCTAGTTATATCAGTGCTGGTTGTCCGATCAAGGAGTGCTGGTTTCCGCGCTAGATGGATCCATATCTCGATCGCGCTACCACAGTTGTATCAGTTCTTCCACTAAACTCACGCGCTGTATGTCCTGAGTATTATGTAGAATACAGTGAATCTGATGTAGTGGATCATTCGCCTAGATCTTGTGACTAGACCGCGAGCTGCTAACAATCGAGCCAGAAATATTTCGGTTGATAGCCCTATGGTACGAGTATATTGATGACTACTTCCCCTGGCTTCGTGAAAGAGCACGCAAACTATGTGCTGTGTGAGGCTGTAGCCTGAGCTCACCCAGACTTTACTTTGGCCCGTTTCCAAGCCGCCCCTCCCAACCCACCACCTGCGGGCTCGCTCTACCCTGGCGACACCTCCCCGCCTTTTCCCCTTAGCTATTCCGCATCTCCAATTCTCGCTACGTATTTGGAGCTCCTGAATATTTCACAGCAGCTTTTCGCCTTTTTTACGTTTCAAAGCCAACAGTTCTTTGCTATGCTGGTACTAGCTGTGCGATGGGTTAAGACCTCTAGCCTTCAGTGTTACGTTGGCGGAATTACATTCTCTGTGAGATCAAGTACTGTCTCTTTCTCTCCAATTTCATATAGTGCCCTCGACTCTTTCACCACGATCGATTGTCGTCTTTCCTGGAAGTTCATACATAAATGACGTCGTCCACTGCAACGAGCTACGAAATTGTTTCTCCTTTTCATGTTGAGCCTACTGGTTGATGACGTTCTCATGTGAACCATCACTTGCATAGTACTTGGTCTGAGACGTTCTGTGAGTATTGCCATTAAATGAGATTGCGAAAACTCCTCACTTTAAGTAGCTTGACGTCCCTTTCGTCAGCCGGTTCAACTTCCGTACATTAAAACTGTGCCAAACAGGGACTCGAACACGGGAACCTTGCATTTCGGGGGGCAATCCAGTTAGCGACAGTGCTAGGAAGTTAATTAGTTACACATTACAAAGATCATTTGAAGGATACTTTTATCGAAATGTGGAACTAAGTTCACAGGTATATAAGATACATGATGAACGATTAGTGTTAACATTAAAGAAGACATTATTTTTTAGTCCTACTCACGTAACTAAACTTAAAAGCTAGTTTATTTTCGTTTGTATTACTCTATAGTAATCGACTGGTGTATCCGTTATACGTGTACTTTCCTCTTCCGACGTTTGTTATCCACTATCTAGTCACTACTCGCGACCCGTCATCGAGGCTTCAGATCTGGCAGTAGATCTCTCTTACATTCGAGACTTTCCAGAAGCTCTGCTGTATACCTTCTGTATCCTTCACACTATGTTGTATAAGCACAAGCAAAATTTCGCTGTTTCTTAATGTTCAGCTGTGTATTGAAGTCCTGCACCAAAATCCGGCCGCGAAAGTTTACGAAAGTATTACTCAAGTATTGTCCAACAGGGATGCCACCACTCCCCTCTTCCTGATCTCCATCAGCATTCTTTGTTGCTTTCCAGGATAATGTGAGCTTCATTCCAGTCGGCCGGCCAAGACTACTGCTGCTCACAGATTTGAAGTCTCAAACTATTTCAGTGCGGATTGTATTTCTATCTTCTGCTGCTGAATGACTGGGGAATAATATGTCCAGATTCATTATATATGTAGTGTCTACTTTTTCAGACATATCCGAAAGAATAGACACTTTACTGATTCCAAAGCCACTATGAATCAATACATAAAGTAATTAATTACATTTGCCGCGAGTGTGCATTGATTAAATCAATGCGGAGAGTTCAAAATTTGTACCGAACTGGGATCTGAACTAATGTCTCCTGCTTACTAGGCAGATGAGCTGACCACTTCGCCATCCTGATATAGTCGTCATTGCAACTATAAGGATTACCCCGTCATACCCAAATTCTCAACTTCTCCACACACTACTGATTTAGTGCCCCTTGTCCATTATCCTCATTACCCGCCGCATTTCTCAGATTACTGTACGCAGGAGACGTGGGTTCGAATCCCCGTCCGGCATAAATTTTCAGCTTTCCCCATTGATTTAAGTCAATGCCCACTGGCAGTTAATGTCCTTAATTTCTGCGAGCATTGATCCATAGCGGGTGCAGCATCAAAATTGTGTCTGTTCTAGCAGGCACCACATATATAATTATGTTGAGGACGACCAGTTGATCACTTCAGTGCCGATGCACACCATCCTCGATCTCTTACAGGAACTGGTGGAATGCCACGAGTAATGAGGATAAGCTGAGAAATTGGGGCTTACGGGAGGTGTGTTAGGATAGTCAGTTACGGTGACCACATTGGCCGGAAGGCGCAGTGGTCAGCTCATCTGCCTAGTATGTAGTAGACTCGAGTTCGAATCCTGGTCCGGCACAAATTTTCAACTTTCTCACTACCATTTAATGCCATTAATTCCTGTGTGTAGAAATTCGTTATAGTGAACTACGTATAAGAACAGCTTTATGATGAATAGGATATATGCAAATTTTGTTATCAAACAGAACGACGTACTAGAGGGGTATGAAAAGGTTTGAAGGAAGAAACTAAATTTCATGTTTTACTTGCCGGGTCTTGTTGGACTCCGTGGCCGTTAAGTATTCTTGATGAAGAACGCAACCAGCTAAAAATTCCATTATTAAAGTTTTATTTTAATGCCATTGCCGGTTTCTGGCTTTCATGCACATCTTGAGATGCCTCTTTTAACGCTTTAGCTGCCTTGATCTCCATTTACGTAGCACATACCTTAACCCACCTGAACATGCCTTTTGTGTGTATAGGAGAGAAGTAAGACTTTCACACCTTTCATAAGACGTCGTGTGTGAATGTATGTGTGTGTGTGTGCGTGTGTGTGTGTGTGTGTGTGTGTGTGTGTGTGTGTGTGTGTGTGTGTCAGTTAACCTTAAGTGATCCCGTGTGTGCTTTGTGTTGAGCATATCTGTTCATTTTCCCGCACCACTGACTTCTTCTTATCACAAATACGAGAGTTTTGAAAGCAGATCGAGGCATATTTTGGTTATCGTGAGTTTTTCTTGATTTCTGGTGAGTCTTGATTATGACAGCAGCATTTTTTTCATGACAATGTAATCTGCATGTATACAATTGGCACAAATACCCCTTTAGGAATCAAATAAAAATTTGGAAATTCTCAAAAAATATTGCCACTGTGCTCGGAAGTAGGTATTTTTCTTATTATTTTGATGTAAATCGATTAAAGAAATAATTTTCAAATAATAGATTGGCGATTAGAGTGGCAGTTACGGTAATATATTCATCAGCATAAAGACGTCCCTCCTGTGTTGCTCAAGAATATTCGAGTATTCATAAATACTTTATGTCTTGTGTAGGTAGTAAACAACATGCTAATTTACCTACATTTTTAAGATATGAAGTGAATGAGTTATATACACTTACACTTGTTGTACACAGATTTTGCTTGGCTTTTCACATAAACTAAACACAACATGGACTCCCGACACTCAGAACTCTACTTACTGCACTAGGAAAACAGCTTGTTGATCGAATTTTCTACCACAGAAGAAAATGGACAGAGATAAAAACCAGCGCAGTAGCCATAGCCTCTTAGTGCAGCCTAATAACAAATATTTTTTGCTATGACATGTTACAATAGTACAGACATAAATATATACTGAAAGTAACTTGTCGGTAGTAAGTTACTTAAATCTGAATTCTCGTAGTGAGCAAATAAGTTTCCATTCCCTCTCCTCCCCCGCCTTTTTAATTATAATGATCAGTTCACTTGTAAGTTCTGAAAATCGTGTAATGCTATATACAATTTAATGGCTCTGTTATACTTTGTCAAAATTCCACTGCCAGTTACTAAAAAACCTTCTTTAAAATAACTAGCAGTTCTTAAATAATGAGTTTACTCTTGCAGAGAAAGCATTGTTTCTGTTAGTGACGTGCTGTACGCTCCACATGTAACATAAGGTGGCTGATATCTTTTATTGGGAGATAAGTGATCTCTTTGTATAGTGGACAGTCTTCGTGTTGTAACCGAAAACATTATATACAAAGAACAATTCTGAGGTTGCACCTGACATAAGGAGTATAGTGAAAATTTTGTGTGCCACAGTGGTTGTTTACTACGTCTATGCCCTGCACACTTAAATCCTTTGAGTATCTTGCTGAAAAGGGATAAAGACCAAGGCATGACGGACGCCATCCAATTACAACAAATGTATGTGCACGTCATGTTTTCGCTTTACACTTCATCAAATGCAGGCACAATGCCTTGTTTCTCCCATCCATACAGCATACCGTATTAAGCGGCACTAAAAACTAAAACATCCAGGGCAGAAGCGGACGGATTGCTACCGACGAACACATCATGTAATTTAAAAAAATTAGTCATCTGAAGATGTACATTTTAACCCGAAGTCGATAATGGCACCAAAACAAAGCTTCTTAAAAATATGGTTGGCTGGTAGAGTTCGTCACCAACGCTCTTGATTGACTTTGAATCACCACTAATAGTGTTACTTTTAACCGTAGAAAGAAGTAAAAATAAATAAAAGGGGGCGACATAGTGTTTTTATGAAACATGAACAATATTTTGACTGTGGTCAGTTAAAACGAAGAAAAAATTTAACTGATATTTAGACTGAAGTCATTCCGCTGTTAATAATATTATTTACGAAAATTGCAATTTCGACACATGGTTATTGTTTATATTTCTGAAAGCAGTGTCATCAAATAAAATTACACTATGGTCAAGAAAATTTTCAGATGACTAAAAATGAACATTCGAAGGTACTTACGTGAAATGTTGGGGCCCACTCAACAAGGTAAATTTGTAATCTGTTGGAACATAGTTCCCAACATCCCAACAGCACGAAAACCAAATACATGTGGGATAAAAATCTGCCCACTGTCCCATAAGCGACTTGAACTCAAGCGAAAAGTTGCTAAAATTACAGTGAAAACATTCACTATAAACACCAAAGTCAAACTGTCTTGTAGGAAACGTTGTGGATGGATCTCAATGGTGATAAAATGACAAAGATGCAAACATACAAAGAGTGCGAGGCTGAGATCGCAAAGACGCTAGTGCATAGAGTCGATATCATATGGTGTACATACAAAGGACAAAACCGTCAGATGTATGTGTTGAATAAAAACTGAATCAACAAATAAAACTGTGAACGTAAATTAAGAAATTAGTCAAGTGCGGGTAGGACTCGCGCATTGAGTGTTCTATATATATATTGCATCACGAGAATCAAGAATCTCAGCGACTTTTGCTTGTAATCCGTACAGATACTGGCAAGATATTGGCCCTGGAGATTTCAAGACCGTATTAAAATTTTTACAATAGTTCCTCAGACTATCACACACACAAAAAGAAGCGAGCAGGAAACCTCAGTTTATACATGTAGAGACACAAGATTTAATAAAATGTTTTTTATCCACTTACTGAAACATGAATGCATATGTATGTTCAAATGACAAAAGATATTTTACGTCTTATAAATAAAATTTAATATGCTTCCGATTTTTTACTTTACGTGTTCTGTAAACCTTGCTTCTTATCGAATTTTGTGACTCTAGGGCAACGGCAAATACCTTACGGGTTTTGATAAGTGAGTTTGCGAGTGTCAAAGTAGGTGACATAAATGACCCAATCATTTGATTGCACTGTCTTAAAAGCTTCAATTTTTTACACCGCCAAGGAACCATAGGCGTTAGTATGAGCCATAAATTTCAGCTTGATATGCCAACCTGTTTCATAGAAACAGACGGATAAAAAACTGATAAAAACGGCTTACGGCATAGCTGCGAGTTTTTGGGCTTCTGTAAGTAACACTGAACGACTTCAGCTGCGGGTAGTGTAGTCGTCATAATTATTCGCCACACCCAAGCCTAAGCCACCAGATAACATTTTGTTTCTGTATTTTACTTTTGTACAGCGTGAACAATTAATTGAAAATGTGTTTTAATAATCATTTGTCGACTTTAAAGAAACTGGTTCAGTCTGTTTTTTCATCCTAATTGTACACCTATATAGGGTCCCTTCCTGGTGTTTGATTAATCCGAGTATCCTGTTTTACTGACTTACGAAGTGCCAAGTTAATATAAGGAGGCACCATTTAAATTGTTTTTGTGTAAATAATGAGAAAGTTTTCTTAACTATTGCAAAGTGTCATAGTAAAAGTTTGCTTACGTAAAATTCAATCAGAGTGAAGCCAAGTCACTGGAATCTGTTAAATAACTATACAGAGTTAGTTAAAAGAACAATAGCTTTTGAAATTAAATTCCAATAAGAAAGAGGTTTTCTTGAAGCGAAATGTTCAGCATAAAAACTGTAAGCTTTAGTATCTAAGTATTTTAGAATTTAAGTTTGTTGATTATGGAAAGTGCTTTTCTGAAGGTCCCCTCTGGCCAAATTTTTCTGGCCTCTTTGAAGTTATCTACTGGGCTTTCTATCTTTTGAAAACGTAATGTATAAGGGTGTAGTCCAACATTGTTTAAGTGGTGTAATATTTATTTGCAGAAGCAACTTACACAGCAGCAAGAAAGTAGGCAAAATTCATACTTCTGCTTTTCCAGTACTTCACTGTTTCATTGCCTCGATAGGCTGGCGATTGTTAGTACATGTTTTAAACCATTAAATGAATTTGGAATTTAGTTGTCCTTGCTCCAATATAATACTATTCATACTGCGTTTCATTCTATGAGCTGGGGAAGATCTTAGGAAAAGAATTGAATTTCCATTAGACACAACACATGGGCAAATCCTGTAGAAAGGGTAACTCTATTGATTAGCTTTTCTTATTAACAGAACAGTCCTCCCATAGTGTACTTTATTTGGAAACTAAACTAAATTTAGTAATAGTGGTGTACGAGGTAACATAGAGACAGGATTTCCTGTTATTTAAGTAAAAGCATACTAAATTACAATAGTAGTGGTAGGGTTATACACCCTATCCACTTTCTTTGACGTACTCGCCAGAAAACCAGATAGATTAATCAACCATAATTATGACTACTGTTTGGGCAGGCCGTTAAGTGATATATCAAATGTTATACTCCCAGAGACTGCCTGTGACTACAAATTTCTTCTTCTTTGGTGTTTATTTCTTCTTCAAGCACAGCTGAACAGGTATAAATAGGTAGCTCCCCGGCCGGCGTCAAAACCATTAAAATTCTTCTTGGTGCACTGTCACACCATCGTATGAAATATTTAATATTCAAAAATACTAAATTTTTCGGCGTTTCTACCCTGACGAAAGCCGCTACAACACGTCAGTTACTTTAGTATCTTAAAATCTTAAATATTTTATGAGATGACGCGAAAGTACACCAACAAGGCTTTTGATGAACCCGTTGAACAGAGTTTCATTGCACGGTCGATCTGCTGCCCTGTTTGTCACTCGACGAAAAGAAGCATAGGCGCTCTCATAATGCGCGCCAACTTGGTCACCTGACTGCGCACACCTCCATTTCTGTTCAAAGAAGCCCGTGTTGTTTCGTCGTAGTATAGGCACAGAAGTGATAGCGGAAAACGTCGTCTCAGGCAGGGTCGACGCCTTGTTGTTGAAGTCGTTAAATTTACTAGTCATGAAACAGAAAAAGGTGTGAAAGTGCTCTCGGATAATGCAACGGAACATCCAAGCAAATATTGAGCAGAAAAAATTGTAGAAGTGGTGGTATGCGAATTAAGGAAGGAGGGATACGACGCCGAGTTGAGAGGTATTCAGATATGTATGCCAAGTAAAATGAAGCAAAGGGCACACAATAAACGTGTAATTAGGCATTAGCTTGTTCGATATTATGAAGAAGGAAATGCTGTATTTCTAAAAGCTGTACACTTACTTGTACACAGACTGCACTTCAAGGTGGGCCAGAAAAAAATGAAAACATTTTCTATCTTTGGCACTTAGTTTCAACAGACGCCAGAAGAGCATCAGCGAATGACAGGACATCCTTGCAATACAAGGTACACTGCATTAAATTTTTACGATGTAATGAAGCGAATGAACTAATATGACAAGCGTTTTTTTAGACGGAACAGCTTTACCAGATATGAAGTAAATTAAGCTCATAATGTACAACATAACTAAAACTCTGCCTGCCATCAGAATTTCAGGTAGCTATCGATAATAACACCAGTCAATCTACTCACCTACGAACAACTTGAGCTGAAATGTCTTATTTTGGATAACCGAGCGTTCTTTGTCACATTCCCGCCGCCATTGACTTAGGATGTTGTTTATCTATCATTTATCATTTGTGACACATTAAACTTAGTATAATCAGGACGGCGAGTCTGAAAAAGCTACCGTTTGTTTGCCACATTGCCTCTTAGCCATTTAAACATCTCAGGGTATCATTTCGATATATTTTTGGACTAACAGTCCCCGTGGAAAGGACACTTTAGAGAACAATATAAAACAAAGTAGTTTTTGTTCCTGAACATAATTTTTACTCATCAGATGATACCACAAATTAGTAAGTGAAGTGAGCACGGCAGACGATAGTACATTAGCCACAACGGGGGAGAATCAGAATTCGAACAGTAGACCAACACACTGTTTCAGCCTGGCACAAATTAACACTGCTGCGTTCATTCTAATGCAGATGTTGGCGGCATGGAAGTTGCTTTCAGCTTAAAACGAATGAGGAGGAACTATTAGAGTGACATATTTATTTCCTAAATTCATTTATCAAAGCAGTCAGTCGAGGGGTTACACTTTCGGTAGAGGTGGTGGCGGTCACGATGGTGTACAAGCTGCACCTAACATTTTTAATGTCATCCAAGCTGTGCAGAGGCTGTATCTCATGTGCTCGTCAAGCTATACGTGTATCATGGAGAGGTGTGCTCGCCCAGCTATATGTGTACCATGGAGAGGTCCCAGAAATCTCACACTCTGACTGGAGTGCGTGCCATTTTGAAATTTCCGCGAAGATTAAAACTGACTTCTCGATCTAGACTCGAACCTGGAAGCTCGTCTTTCGTAGGAAATGGTCTTACAGAATGAGTTACGCGGCACTACCCATGACTCATCATCGGAACTTCAATTGTACCGAGTATGCAAGATATACTGAAGAGCTTCTGTGAAATTTGTTTATTAGGAGAGATGATGAGTCGTCCATGGAGAGCTCAGTGAGTGTATGCACTGCTCTTGAAAAGGAAGGCTTGAAGTTCGTGTCCCTGCCCGGCAAAGAATCTGCCAGGTGTTCCAAATCTGCTTTTGTTAACTAAATACAATTAATAATTCGATTGAATACCTCCAAATTAAGAAAACCTGCTTAGTACTTTTCCTAGTATTTAATTTTCTTAAGGATTTCAGTGTCAGATTCGTTATATAATGCCTCCTACAACAATAGTCGATTGTTTCCAATGGCGAATTCATAGCCTAGTTGTAGAAGTGTGTGTGCTAAAAAAATTATTCGGAGCTAAGTTCCGTTGCCAAGTAATTGCTTTGTTCTGTCCAACAAACCGCAAAAAAATTTACCACGTGTGGAGTATTAAGTTAGTATTAAAATGTCGCCTCGACCACCTTTTTAGCGTGTAAAAAGAAGTAGAATTTACGTGTTTCGAAAGACAAGCCTTAAACATCAGCATTATTGTACAAGAACATCTAAAAGCGGCCAATATAAATCATAAACAAGAACAATATGTTGGTCGATTTTAGATTACCATCGATAAAATGGGGACCAATTACCCTTCCTCCCATAATGCCGCACCATACATTAACCCGCCGAGGTCGCTGGTGTTCCACTTGTCGCAGCCATCGTGAATTTTCCGTTGTCCAATAGTGCATATTATGCCGGTTTACGTTACCGCTGTTGGTGAATGACGCTTCGTCGCTAAATAGAACGCGTGCAAAAAATCTGTCATCGTCCTTTAATTTCTCTTGTGCCCAGTGGCAGAACTGTACACGACGTTCAAAGTCGTCGCCATGCAATTCCTTCTGCATAGAAATATGGTATGGGTGCAATCGATGTGGATGTAGCTTTCTCAACACCGACGTTTTTGAGATTCTCGGTTCTCGCGCAATTTGTCAGCTACTGATGCGCGGATTAGCCGCGACAGCAGCTGAAACACCTACTTGGGCATCATCATTTGTTGCAGATCGTGGCTGACGTTTCACATGTGGCTCAGCACTCTCTGTTTGCTTACATAACGTAACTATCCGGTGAACGGTCCGGACACTTGGATGATATCGTCCAGAATACCGAGCAGCATACATAGCACACGCTCGTTGGGCATTTTCAATAGCCATACGTCAACACGATATCGACCTTTTCCGTAATTGGTAAACGGTCCATTTTAACACGGGTAATGTATTACGAAGCAAATACCGTGCCCAGTGGCGGAATGTTACGTGATACCACGTTCTTATACGTTTGTGACTATTACAGCGCCATCTATCACAAAGCGAAAAAAGTGGTCCAGCTAAAACATTAATATTTCTTTACGTACTACACGAATACGTAATAAAAAATGGGGGTTTCTATTTTTTTAAAAACGTACATGATATCCGTTTGACCCATGGCAGCGCCATCTAACGGGCCAACAATAGCGCCATCTGGTTTCCCCCTTCAAGCTAGATGAGTTTCGTTGTTTGTAGTTTTTTTGTTTGATGCTTATCTCGTGACATATTTGACCCGGTCACTATCACTGGACCACCCTGTATAAACGATTTAGGACCTAATCTGATCAGCCCGCTTAGACTGCTTCCAGAACAAGCTGCCATTTAGCGGCTAGTAGAGTCGTCAGCTTATCAAAATCAATTGAAAAAATGATTTAGACAAATATCCGTATGGTGCATAAATGGCAATTGACTCTAAATAATGAGAAGTGTGAAGCCATCCACATGAATAACGAAAGATATCCTCTACATTTCGGTTACACATATCCAAAGGGTGTAAATTCAATTAAATACTTAGTGTTCATTATGACGAATAACTTAAACTGGAATGAGAACATAAATAATCGACATAAAAATGATTCAAATGGCTCTGAGCACTGTGAAGCCCGAGGCAGGATTCGAACCTGCGACCGTAGCGTCTAACAGTTCCAGACTGTAGCGCCTAGAACCGCTCGGCTACCCCGGCCGGCTCGACATAAAAGTTTTCTGGGTAGGGTACCGCGTAATAATGTATAGAACTACTGCTGCTGGAGAAAATCCAACGTTTCCGCCACGGTTGGAGCGGGTCAATAGATCCAGAAGAAGGCCGCTGCAACCGTGGCCGAAACGTTGGATTTTCTCCAGCTGCAGTAGTTTTATACATTGTGACCATACCCAGAAATCATTTATGTCTACTGACTGGCTGCGGAAGCATACGCAATTAAACATAAATTATGTTTTGGGGAAAGTATACCAAAGACTGCGATTTATTGGCAGCACACTTAGAAAACGCGACACGTTTACTGAACAGAGTGTTTACACTATGCTTGTTCGCCACCTACTTGAATATTGTTGTGCAGTGCGGGATCCCCATCAGATGGGATTCACACAGGATGTCGAAAATGTTCAAAGAAGGACACCTCGTTTTGTATTAGCGCGAAATAGGGGAGGGAGTGCGATGTATATGATACGCAAATTCGGGTGGCAATCATTAAATCTTTGCACGAAATTTCAGTCACCTGCTTTCCGCATAGTGTGTGAAAATACTTTGTTGGCGCCCACCTACATAGGAAGAAATGATCATCATAGCAAAACAAATAATTGCTCACACGGAAGGGTTTAAGTGTTTATTTTTACTCCGCGCTGTTCGAGAGTGGATTGGTAAATAAACAGCTTGAAGGTGATTTGACGAACCCTCTGCCAGGCACTTAATTCTGAATCGTAGACTAATCGTTTGGATGTAGATGTAAACATTTTTAAATATGAATCTCACTGCCATATACTTTAGCGCAGGATGAGACACTTCTCTTTCACATACGATTTTTTTTTTTTTTTTTTTTTTACTATTCAGCATCTGTACTATGGTATTTAAGAGCTCTTCAGCATGCAGACATAATGTGACAAGTCTTTTCTATGGCCACCAGCGGGGCATCAGCGGTGCCCTTGCAGTTCCCAGCCAGGGGGCTGGCGAACTCTTTACTGGGGTCTTATCCCTGCCGTCCTGTAAGGGTCGCCAAATTGAACGGTGGAGCCGCACCTGCCGAGCTATCGCAGATCCGCTGTCCCCACCCCTCCAAGCGGCTCCAGCGCAAGTGCCGGTCTCCCACGTTCTGGTGGCCCAGGAAAACGCGCTGTCATGTGCGGTCGCTGAAAATGTATCCTTCTTATGATTACTGCCATGTCTTACACGTGACTGTGATACCTGAGAGGTAAGAATTTAGTACGGGAGCTGACGCAGCTATAAAAAAGGCTGGATTAGAATTTCAGAAGAGCAGACTTCAAACCAAAGCGCTGCCATTCATTTTCATAGCCCCTACCGTGTTCCAGGTAGCCGGCACGGTAGCTCAGCGTGTTCGGTCAGAGGGTTAGCTGCCCTCTGTAATAAAAAAACTGAGTTAATTGATCAACAACGAACTTAAACGAACGTCTTACGACGTCCGCCTCGAGCCGATGCAACGAACAACATCGAACAGAATGAGATTTTAAAAAAAAAAAAAAAAAAAAAAAAAGAGTGGTCAGCGCGACGGACTGTCAATCCTAATGGCCCGGGTTCGGTTCCCGGCTGGGTCGGAGATTTTTCTCCGCTCAGGGGCTGGGTGTTGTGTTGTCCTACTCATCATCACTTCATCCCCATCGATGCGCAAGTCGCCGAAATGGCGTCAAATCGAAAGACTTGCACCAGGCGAACGGTCTACCCGACGTCACACGACATTATTATTATTCCAGGCAAAGAGTGGGATGGGAATTGTGAAGGATGTAACACAGTTACTACCGTACTCTACTTGTATTCATTGAGGTCCAAGGGAAATTATGTTCGTCTGGTGATCGTGAGGAAAGTGGCTTCCCCAAATACATTTGAAGATATACTGGGAAAATACTGAATAATACTGAATAATACTGAAAATACTCAATCGTTGTCGTCTGGCTACGGAAGAGCTCCGTTTCGAAGGAATTGTAAGTCGATGTTAAACATATAGTCAGCCTTCAAATGTCCTCTTCAGAAATATTTATGCTTTGCTTTCCTGTCAAACCGTATCTAATCTCTGCGACGTCAATCATCGAGCAGCGTATGGTATACTAAATATCAAGAAGGTAAATACTTGTCTTATGAAATAATCTTACGTGACCATTGTTACTGAGGATAGTTTCATGTTCCTTATACCGTCCACAGACAGATCTATCGTCCAGTCCTCCAAGGAGAGCGCATCACACAGGCTATTTTTTATAATTCTGTTTCCCAGATAGCTAATTCCATATAAGAAAGATTGCCATTGCTGAATGCCACGCAGAGAAATTAGGTTCGGTCTGCTAATTGTAAAGTAATTTCTAAGCACTGGGTAGGTGGAACGAGCTTATTCATGTCGTCAAGATGACACTTAAGGAGGGATTTGGAGAAATTGTTTCCGCTTCCTAAGACCCATGTTATTAGCCGTGTGAAGGGTGTTCTGGACCACATTCCCTTCTACTAAAGAAGTGGACTGTGGGAAGCTAAATTGCCTCCATACTGTGCAAGAGACCTGACAGGCAAGACCAGGTGCGTTTTTCGCGGACATCTCAGAAAGAACAGACACCATGCATTCATATAATTCATACATCCATCTGAGAAATGGCTAGACCTTCTTCGTGAAAATGGGGAAATACCCCTGACCACCTGTGGAAAACATGGAGGAAGTGGGTAAGGACTGCGGATAGATGGAGCTCGATGGGAGTGCGAATCGGCCGTGAAGCGTAGTGAGATAGTCCATGCAATTAGTATCTGCTGTGTTCCGCAGTGATTAACACACCTGCCTAGTAAGTAGGAGATCCCAGGTTCGAATCCTGGTCCGGTACACATTTTTAATCGTCACCGCTGATTCCGCGTAATGTCCCGATACGGCTGACAGCGGTGATCTCCTCTCTTTCCTTTCCTTTCTTTCCCTCTCCGCCTTCAATTTATATGAACTCAAGTATTTTTTAAATGTTACGAGATACGGGTTGTAGGGAGGATGAGAAAGAACAGTACAATGAAGTTTTGTGAGCTCCACTCAGGTACGCAGCCTTGTGGGAGGCCTTGCGATCTCGTCAAGCGGGAGAACTTAGTTTGCATTTTTGTCGCGAAGTTTATTCAGTTTTCCGAGGGTAGCACAGTACACTTCAAAAGTGGTAGTTGCTCCATGAAGGAGGTTTTGAACTATTTTTTTTTTTTCGGGAGGAGAGGTGATATGGTGCCAATCCATTGATTGCTGTTTCATTTACTTTTCTTAATGATGAACCCAGTTTCATAGCTTGTGACAATGTTCCACAAAAAAACTGTCACGATTAGCCTCGTAATACGCAAGCAACTCCTCAAAGATGTTCATTCGTTGTTCTTAATGGTCTTCCGTTAGGTGTCTAGGAACCCAGCAGCCACACACCTTTGAGCACCCTAACAGGTGGACAAGTGTGTCAGCACTGCCAACAGAGACGTCCAGTTGTGCGGCGAGATATCTGACTGTGATCCATAGATCACCTCGAGTGAGAGTGTCCACACGTTCCATCTGTGTGTGGTCAGCTGGCACGCGGGAGATCGGAAATATTTGCGATACCTTGTTGCGATGATGACAGACGCCTCGCTCAACGACTCACCGTGCTTATCACAATTTTGGTAAAGATTTTTGGAAAGCAGTGATAAATTAATTGTTATATTTTGACTAAAGTTCAGTCTTGATCACATGTTTTAATGATATAGATAACCGGTTTCGGTTCTTTCTACAAAACCATCATCAGACCCATGGCTCCCTTAGGATGGTAGGCGGAGCTCTCCTCCCTGCTACGCAGTCAAATCTGCGTAGCAGCGAGGAGAGCTCCGCCTACCATCCTAAGGGAGCCATGGGTCTGATGATGGTTTTGTAGAAAGAACCGAAACCGGTTATCTATATCATTAAAACATGTGATCAAGACTGAACTTTAGTAAAAATATCACCGTGCTTATGTTCCCTACGTCTCCGTAGATATTCTGCGAGCGCCTATGAATATCTGCGATGCTCAGATATTCCGGCAAACGAAACTGAATGAAAGATCTCTGCTTGGAATGCACCTCCATTAAAGACGCCATTTTCAAAGCTACGTGCAGCGCAGCCACGTATCGGAACTTCGTGAAACTACACGGGCTGAAGCGGGAATATTCCACGATGCCCCACAACAAATTCAACATCCATCCAACCGAACTGACCGAGAAAGAAAAAGCGTTGCATTACTTATTGAACGCCCCTCTTAATTAATGGTGTTTCTGATATAACAAATTCTTTTGGCCACTACATAGAATTGCTTGAGTTTATCCATCCCTTGCTTTCTTCGTTCTTGTTATCTCTTATAAGAAGTATCCCAAGCATCATTACCATGTCTTGGAAGTCGGAACAGCCACTTCGTAATTCGCAGTGAGGAAATACACTACTGCCCATTAAAATTGCTACACCAAGAGGAACTGCAGATGATAAACGGGTATTCATTGGACAAATATATTATACTAGACCCGACATGTGATTACATTTTCACGCAATTTGGGTGCATAGATCCTGAGAAATCAGTAGCCAGAACAACAACCTCTGGGCTTAATAGCAGCCTTGATACGCCTGGGCATTGAGTCAAACAGAGCTTGGATGGTGTGTCCAGCTACAGCTACCCATGCAGCTTCAACACGATACCACAGTTCGTCAAGAGTAGTGACTGGTGTATCGTGACGAACCAGTTGCTCGGCCACCATTGACCAGACGTTTACAGTTGGTGAGACATATGGAAAATGTGCTGGCCAGGGCAGCAGTCGAACATTTTCTGTATCCAGAAAGGCCCGTACCGGAAATGCAACATGCGGTCGTGCATTATCCTGCTGAAATGTAGAATTTCGCAGGGATCGAATGAAGGGCAGAGCCACGGGTCGCAGCACATCTGAAATGTAACGTCCACTGTTCAAAGTGCCGTCAATGTGAACAAGAGGTGACCGAGACGTGTAACCAATGGCACTCATACCATCACGCCGGATGATACGTCAGTATGGCGTTGACGAATAGACGCTTCCAATGTGCGTTCACCGTGATGTCGTCAAACACGGATGCGACCATCATTGTGCTGTAAACAGAACCTGAATTCATCCGAAAAAATGACGTTTTGACATTCGTGCACCCAGGTTCGTCGTTGAGTACACTATCGCAGGCGCTCCTGTCTGTGATGCAGCGTCAAGGGTAACCGCAGCCATGGGCTCTGAGCTGATAGTCCATGCTGCTGCAAACGTCGTCGAACTGTTCGTGCAGATGGCTGTTGTCTTGCAAACGTCCCCATCTGTTGACTCAGGGATCGAGACGTGGCTGCACGATCCGTTACAGCCATGCGGATAATATGCCTGACATCTCAACTGTTAGTGATACGAGGCCGTTGGGATCCAGCACGGGGTTCCGTATTACCCTCCTGAACCCACTGGTTCCATATTCTGCTAACAGTCATTTGATCTCGACCAATGCGAGTAGCAATGTCGCGATACTATAAACCGCAATCGCGATAGGCTACAATCCGACCTTTATCCTAGTCGGAAACGTGATGGTACGCATTTCTCCTCCTTACACGAGGCATCACAACAACGTTTCACCAGGCAACGCCGGTCAACTGCTATTTGTGTATGATAAATTGGTTGGAAACTTTCCTCATGTCAGCACGTTGTAGGTGTCGCCACCGGCGCCAACCATGTGTGAATGTTGTGAAAAGCTGATCATTTGCATATCGCAGCATCTCCTTCCTGTCGGTTAAATTTCGCGTCTGTAGCATGTCATCTTCGTGGTGTAGCAATTTTAATGGCCATTAGTGTAAGTTTTGTGGGGTATAGATTCCATGACCTAATCCAGCAAATCCTCATGTGGGGAGCACTCCTTATCTCAGTCTTGACACTGTTTTAGAAAAGCCTTTTGAAGCAACTCAGGAATTTCAATCGAATCACGAGGTCAAAAATTTCTGTTCCGGCAACTAATTTTACTAGAAATACAATGTTTTAATTACTGTTAATTGATTGAAAGATCCATGAAAAAGCATCTGTCTCTCGTAATACCTTGCCTTTCAGTTTCTTAACGGAACTGTTTGATTTACGTCACGATAACATTCTGTTCCATTTTTATTTCGGCATTTTTCTAATGATTCTTGTTTCTCACATTCTTGCCACTTGCAGCCCCCTTTCACATACCAGTTCAACAAACTTTATTACAAACACTATGTGCATTCGTTCAAAACCCATAATAAGTGAGGAACCTCCAAATATCAATTTTGTTCACTAAATGGCTGGCCAACAGCATAGAACAAAATCACATGAGCCTTTATTTGATTCATAACATACTCCTAAGTTCGGACGTAGGATTCATTTGACGCCGTAGAAATGACGTGACAAAGCACTAGAATAAAGGCAGCAGCCTCAGCTAAAGGCGGAGATCCGCAGTAGTTGCTATTAGAGTCTCGACGTGATGCCGACGGCTGTAGCCATCAGACGCTTTGGCAGCTACCGATGTGCTCATTTCCGAAACATTGCTGTTTTGTTTCCTCCTAGTATGTTGGTGGCAGCAGTGATGCAACGAGATAATTCAGTGCTTTCGCCTCATGTTGTCGGTTCTGTTCTGAATAATAATGAACAAACATTCCTCAGAGTCTTTGTTCATTATTTATGGAATTAAGAATGGACTGATAACATTCCATAGTATTTTCTAAATTCATTAGTGGCAACAAAATGACTGTTCCGTGTGTGTGAAAAATGTATGAGACTGGCGATAGCCTTCAGACTTTCAGAAAATCATCATCCACACAAATGCGAAAATAGCAATAGCCGACACGTACGCGAATTACCGCATAATCAACCAGCTTAACAGCTCATGCATCCAAGCTGCTGACAAGAATCTTTTAAATGACGTTCAGTTAGGTTTCATGAATGGTAAAGGCTCCAAAGAGGCAATTGTGATGTTGCGGTCCATAATGGAAGCAAGACTGAAGAAAAATCAATCCACGTTCATAGGACATGTCAACCCGAAAAAGGATTGATGCTAGATGTTCCAAATTCTGCGAAAAAATGTGGGTAAGGTGTAGGATAAGACGGGTAATACACGGTATGTTCTATCTATACATCGAAAAAACTTAGACGGAAACAAAATAGAGGTTCAAGAGTGGTATTAAAATTTAAGGTGAAAGGACATCAGTTATCCGGTTCACTCATGACATCGCTATCTTGAGTGAAAATATGGAAGCGTTACACGATCTGTCGAATGGAATGAACAGTCTTATGAGTATGGAATATAGATTGAGAGTAAACCGAAGAAAGACGGAAGTAATGAAAAGCAGCAGAAAGGAGAACAGCGAGGAACTTAAAATCAGGATTGGTGGTCACTGAGTAGATGACATTAAGCAATTCTACTATCTAGGCAGCAAAATAACCAATGACAGACGAAGCAAGAATGGCAGAAAAAGTAAACTATAAACGGCAAAAAGGACATTTCTTGCCAAGTGAACTCGATCAGAAACAAACACAAACCTTAATTTGAGTAAGAAGTTTCTACTAATGCACATATTAAGCAAAGTATTGTATGGTAGTGAAACATGGAGTGTGGGAAAACCAGAAGATAATTGAACAATTTGAGATTTGGTACTACAGAAGAATGTTGAAAATCTGGTGGACTGATAACAAAAAGAAAGAGGAGGTTCTCTGCAGAACCGGTGAGGAAAGCACTGTAGCCGGCCGGAGTGGCCGAGCGGTTCTAGGCGCTACAGTCTGGAAACGCCCGACCGCTACGGTCGCAGGTTCGAATCCTGCCTTGGGCATGGATGTGTGTGATGTCCTTAGGTTAGTTAGGTTTAAGTAGTTCTAAGTTCTAGGGGACTGACGACCACAGAAGTTAAGTCCCATAGTGCTCAGAGCCATTTGAACCATTTTGAAAGCATTGTATGGAAAACACTGCCAAGAATGGCGGGATGATAGTATATCTGTTGCGACGTTACAAGATAACTGCCATGGTACTAGAGGCTGCAGAGGAAGACAGAATTCACCCAACAAATAAGTGAGGACGTATGTTGTAAGTCCTACCCTGATATGACCAGGTTGGCACAGGAGAGGAATTCATGCCGGTCTGCACAGAACAAGCCAGAAGACTGATGAAAAAAAAAACACATCATTCACAAAATCAGTACATTCACAGATTTCAAATGAACATTGGTAGATCTTATACAGTCACAACATACTCTGTGGAGCTATGTATTACACACACTATACTCAGCCTGTCATTGGAAAGACGTCGCCTTGTCACTGGAAAAAATGAAGAAAAGAAGCCTTGAACAGTGACTGTCCATTAACTTTCCATCATAGAATTAAAGCAGTATTTCGGAGTTAATTTACAGCTATTTGGACATGGTGACGTAGGCGTGTTTAAAATTTTGTATTTGTTGATATCCACAGCCTCCACATGCTTTGCTTTGGTAAGTGCAGAATAAGATCTTAAAAGGTGTCACTGTAGTGTGGATCGTTTGGTAAAATGACGGAATATGGCTACTTTTTATTCGTAATTGAAAATGACATGAAATACAGATGTTGCAAACGTGCTTGACAATGACGCGTCGTCAAAATTAGCTAATCGCACGATTGCATAAATACCGCATTACAGCCTACTATGGATATGTTAATTAAGTAGGCGTGTTTATGGCATCAGCCCCCGACTGGCGGTGAGTGACGCCGCAGAAAGCGACACGCGTACTTTGCCAGGTCTTCCTGCGACCGTCACCGGCGACAGGAGCGAACAACTGTCAGCCGACCCTACTGTAAGGGGAGCTGAGTCGGCGTCGCGGCGCCTGATGGACGCCAGGTGGCTGCGGTTCGCTGCCCCTTTCCAGACGGCAGCGGCGAGCAGAGGCTGATGGGAGGGAGGAAATTGGAGTCACTTCGGATCTCCAGTATAAAGGAGCTGGGGGCTGCGGAAAGTCGCTCACAGATGCAAGCAACGGAGGAGGAGGAAATGCTCCACCTCGGTAAACACCTCTAAGGTAAATAGGTCTTCACTGTGGCGCACAGTAGCCGCCGCTACATTCGCATTATGTATCACGCGTGCGTTCACTGACGAGCATCGAGAGAAATAGAAATATCTAAGGTTCACCAAAGAAATTACACAGGCTCTCTGCTGTTCCTGATCGACAATGAAGCGCCTGCGACCACGCAGAAGTGCCGCAAAACCACGTGGCATAGACTCGACTAATGTCTGAAGTAGTGCTGGAGGGAACTGACACCATGCATCCTGCAAGGCTATCCTTAAATCTGTAAGATTACGAGGGGGTGGAGATCTCTCTGAACAGCACGTTTTAAGGTATCCCAGATATGCTCAATAATGTTCATGTCTGGAAAGTTTTGTGGTCAGCGGAAGTGTTCAATTTCAGAAAAAATGTTCCTGGAGCGACTCTGTAGCAATTCCGGACGTATGGGATGTCGCATCGTTCTGCTGGAATTGCACAAGTCCGTCTGAATGCACGATGGACATGAGTGGATTTAGGTGGACAGGATGCTTACGTACGTGTCACCTGTCAGAATCGAATCTATACGTCCCATATCACTCCCACTGCACACACCCCAACCGTTACAGAGCCTCCACTGTCTTGAACAGTCCCGTGCTGACATGAGGGATCCATGGATTCATGAGTGTGTCTCCATACCCATACACGGCTATCTTCTCGATAAAATCTGAAACGAGTCTGTTCCGACTACGTAACATGTTTCCAGTCATCAGCAGTCCAAAGTCAGTGTCGACGGGCGAAGGCGAGCCGTAAAGCTTTATGTCGTGTAGTCTTCAAGGGTATACGAGTAGGCCTTCGGCTCCGAAAGCCCATATCGATGATGTTTCGTTGAATGGTACGCATGCTGACACTTGTTGATGACCCAGCATTTAAATCTGTGGCAGTTTGCGAAGGGTTGTACTTATGTCACGTTGAACGAACCTCTTCATATGTCGTTGGTCCCACTCTTGCAGGGTCGCTGTCCGGCCGCAGTGATGTCGGAGATTTCTTGTTTTTCCGGATTCCTGATATTCACGGTACACTCGTGAAATGGTCGTACGGAAAAATCCCCACTTCATCGCTTCCTGGGGAGTGCTGTGTCCCATCGCCCGTGCGTCGACTGTAACACCACCTTCAAATTCACATTAATCTTTATGACCTGACATTGTAGCAGCAGTAACCGATCTAACAACTGCGCCAAATACTTGTTCTCTTATATAGGCGTTGCCGACAGCTGCGCCGTATTCTGCCTGTTTACATATCTCTGTATTCCAATACGCATGCCTATACCAGCTTCTTTGGCGCTTCATTGTATAACAACGATTCAAGAGACAATCCGAGCATCCCTTTTAGATTTTTTGCGAATGATGCTACCACTTTCTGTCCAGTAAAGTCATCAGAAGAACAAAAACAGTAGCAAAATTATTTAGACAAAATATCTGCACGGTGCAAGAAGGAAAAATTAACCGTTAACAGTAAAAAAAAAATGTGAGGTCCTCCGCAAGAGATCTGATAAAATCGGTTACACGTTAAATCACAGAAATTTAAAGCTTGTCAAATGAGCCAAACAACTACTGATTACAAATACTCTGATGGAAAAAAGAAATATAAAATTGTGTGAAATAAACAAAGGTTCGTTGGCGTGTTTCTACACCTGGAAGATGATGTCTACTCAAATTTCACGCCAGTGGCGTAAGTGTGGCGCTAGTAGCGCCACTATGAGGATGCAATCTGGTTTCCTTTAAATACATGCTGTAACGGTTGTGAGTGTTAGTTACCTTTGAGATTGGAATTGGTCGTTTGATGTTTGACAAGAATGACTTGAAGTTGTCGATGATGTCATTATCAGCACCTCACTGAGTTTGAACGAGGTCGTGTAATAAGCCAACGAGAAGCAGGATGTTCCTTCAGCGATGTCGCAGAGAGACTCAGCAGGAAAATAGCCACTCTGCATGACTGCTGGCAGCGGTCGCAAGAAGAACGGGCTCCGGACGACCACATGGCACTACCGAGAGGGATGAACATCGTGTCCGGCGTATGGCTCTTGTGCATCGTTCTGCATCTACAGCAACAATTTTAGCAGCACTTGGCCCCACAGTGCTACAGCTCCGAACAAGATGCCCTATAGGTGAAGGTCTGTTGTGTTTGATAAGAGGTGGTTCTGCCCTGGCACCAGTGTTGACCGTATGTTGGTCGGAAGGAGGACAGATGGGGGCCTGCAACCAACCTGTCTGTATGCCAGACACACTGAACTTACTCCTGGAGACATGGTCCGTGGTCCGACTTCCTGTGACAGCTGCAGCACTCTCGTGGCTATCCCGTGCACCCTGATTACAAAAAAAAATTGTTCAAATGGCTCTGAGCACTGTGGGACTTAACTTTTGAGGTCATCAGTCCCCTAGAACTTAGAATTATTATTCTTGTTTCTCATGTGGCGCAGCTGTTATTCTGTTTCACCTATATTTCCCTGTGACCTGACTGTGGTAAGTGTGCAAATAGGTCACTTTTCTATAGACACTGAACTTTGTAGCTGGGGGTTCGCCTCATGCTACCTTTATCTGTGGTACGTAACATAGTAATGAATACAACAAATACAAAACGAACTCCGAAATTTTTCGATGACCTCGTCAGTGCTATCTTATAGGCATCCCTAAATGCTCAGTAGTACGTAGAAGAGGGCGGACAAACATAGAGCAGTCGCTGTCTTTAGAAGATCTGTTGCATCCTCTAAGGATTCTGCCTATAAAACGGAGTCTTTGGTTGGCCATCCTCATAACATTTTCCATGTGATGGTTCCAGCTTAAGACGTTTGTACACCGATGGTAAAAAATCTAAACAACAAAAAATAATTAATGTAGAGTGATGAGCCGGCCGCTGTGGCCGAGTGGTTCTAGGCGCTCAAGTCCGGAGCCGCGCTGCTGCTACGGTCGCAGGTTTGAATCCCGCCTCGGGCATGGATGTGTGTGGTGTCCATAGGTTGGTTAGGTTTAAGTAGTTCTAAATCTAGGGGACTGATGATGGTTCAAATGGCTCTGAGCACTATGGGACTTAACTGCTGACATCATCAGTCTCCTAGAACTTAGAACTACTTAAACCTAACTAACCTAAGGACATCACACACATCCATGCCCGAGGCAGGATTCGAACATGCGACAGTAGCGGTCGCGCGGTCCCAGACTGTAGCGCCTCGAACCGCTCGGCCACTTCGTCCGGCGGAAATGGGAAGAGAGATCAACATAAACATTATTTCTAGCCTTTGTATTGCTCATGAAAACCACACATTGCATATTGTACCACCATACAGCGAGACCTTCAGAGGTGATGGTCCAGACCGCTGTACACACTGGTATCTCTAATATCCAAGAGCACTTCCTCTTGCATTGATGCATGCCTGTATTCGCCGTGGCATGCTATCCATAAGTTCATCAACGAACTGTTAGTCCAGACTGCCCCACTCCTCAACAGCGATTCGGCGTGGATCCCTCAAAGTAGTTGGTGGGTCATGTCGTCCATAAACAGCCCTTTTCATTCTATCTCAGGCATGTTGGACAGGGTTCATGTCTGGAGAACAAGCTGGCCACTCTAGTCGAGCGACGTCGTTATCCTGAAGGAAGTCATTCACAAGGTGTGCACGAAGGGGACGCGAATTGTTGTCGTTGAAGACGAATGCTCCGCCAATATGGTGCCTATATGGTTGCACTATCGGTCGGAAGATGGCGTTCACTTATCGTACAGCCATTATGGCGCCTTGCATAACCACCAGCGGCGTACATCGGCCCCACATATTGCCACCCCAAAACAACAGGGAACCTGCACCTTGCTGCACTCGCTGGACAGTGTGTCTAAGGCATTCAGCCTGACCGGGTTGCCTCCAAACACCGACGATCGTCTGGTTAAAAGGATATGGAACACTCATCGCTGAAGAGAACGTGATGCCAATCCTGAGCGGTCCATTCGGCATGTTGTTGGGCCCATCTGTGCCGTCCTGCATGGTCTCGTGGTTGCAAACATGGACCTCGCCATGGACGTCGGGAGTGAAGTTGCGCATCATTCAGCGTATTGCGCACAGCTTGAGTCGTAACACGACGTCCTGTGGCTGCACGAAAAGCATTATTCAACATGGTGGCGTTGCTGTCAGGGTTCCTCCGAGCCATAACCCGTAGTTAGCGGTCATCCACTGTAGTAGCAGCCCTTGGGCGGAATGAGCTAGGCATGTCATCGACAGTTCCTGTGTGTCTGTATCTTCTCCATGTCCGAACAACATCACTTTGGTTCATTCAGAGACGCCTAGACACAATTCCCTTGTTGAGAGCCCTTCCTGGCACAAAGTAACAACGCGGACTCCATCGAACCGCGCTATTGACCGTCTAGGCCTGGTTGAACTACAGACAACACGAGCCGTGTACCTCCTTCCTGGAGTGACGAACTGATCGGCTGTCGGACCCCCCTCCGTCTAAAAGGTGCTACTCATGCGTGATTGTTACATCTTTGGACGGGTTTAGTGACATATCTGAACAGTCAAAGGGACTGTGTCTGTGATGCAATATCCACAGTCAACGTCTACCTTCAAGAGTTCTGGGAACCAGGGTGATACAAAACCTTTATTTGATGTGTGTATTATACCGTGAACTATTGAATATTCAAATGTTAACGGACTTTTGTACATTAAAATATACTGTACTGTGTGAGAAGACGTGGCACTGTTCTAGAATTATGAACCTAATCTAACACAGCACGGCAAATGATTACTAACTAATCTAACTGAAATTCATTTGGACTGCAGTTTAGAGAGTTTATAAGCTCTGTCTCTCAATAGATAAACACTTTGACTTACATTACGATTGATCTTCGACATTTGGCGTTAACTGTCTGGTGACTGGAACGTCAGCAAGTGAACAGGACCATAACCGGTCGCTTAGATATCATGTTGGCCGTATTAATGTGCAACTGCGGTCTGTTTGGCAAATTGATCCAATGGTTCCAGGTTTCAGCGCTCTCTGCAGTTTCAAGAGTAACTATTGGCGGATGAATGGACTATTTGAATATCCTGCAGTGGAAGCTTAAATTAGTTCCTCTTACATGCGCCATCTGGGAGGCGACTGACCGTAGTGTTTGTGTTGCCAAATCGACAGTGAGAGTGCCTGTTTTGTGGTCCTCTATGGAGGCTATTGCTGCGTTCCACATCTGGCGGAGACGCTGCAGCATTACCCCCAAATAGGGGAAAGAATTCACCGACATGACACCCGATTTCAAGCGGCAGTTATTAAACCAATGGTAGGTGGCAGTTAATAAACCAAAGGTATTTTCCGTTGCGGCAAGATGTCTTCACTAAATTTCATCCACGAACTTACTGAAACGACTGCCAAAATATTTTGTAGATTGCCACCTACATAGGGAGAAATGCATAATAAAAAATAGAACTCACACTGATAGATTTAGGTTTTCATTTTTTGTCACGTCTGACCCAACGAAAGATACACTCCGCGGGGAGCAGTACTTAGATGATGGGAAGGTCGCTGATTCAGCAGGGCGTTGGCTCCGACATCGACGAGTAGAGTGGTGGTAGAGAACCTCCCAATAAGGTGACGACAAGCCGTCATATTGGACGGAGACTGTGTTGAAAAGGAGAGCTATATAGGCAAGAAAGTTGGGAGTAATACGGTGTATTGTAATCACGAATAAAAGCAACCTACCTTCAGAAAAAAGTGTTGCATTACTTACTGAATGCCCATCGTAATATTATAATTAAAACTCAATTCCTGGAAAGAGATATTTTCTCAACTCTTAATTAAAGCTTATTTTCTTTTATTTTCAGATTGTAATTTGTTTACTATTAATAACTCATGAGGAGTAAATAAAATCTGTTCTTTATTATGCATCATGCTAAAACCTATAGTTGGATACATTTTTTTTTTATGAAGCTGATAATTATTTACTACGATGATACCTTTAATTTGTGTGCAATATTTTTCATCAACATAATTGATTGAAAATGTATCGTCCAATATTGATTCATTCTTACTAAAACTACTAAAAAAATTTGCTACAGCTGCGTAGAAAAAAAATTGCCGAAAGGTAGTTTTACGGAAATTGAAAAGAGCGGAGAGGGGGGTGGGGTGGACTGGTGGCAGCTGTGCTAGAAGCAGGGCATCACATCAGTGTTACTCCGTGCGCAGCCCAAGTATAAATGCTGACATTTCACACATACGTCGTTCACACGCACGATTCGCCTGTGACGTCACCCGAACTAGTCGCGCGCTCCGTGTACATTTCCCTCTCGACGTTGGTGATCAGCTCATGCGGCGCGACCCGCAGCGCACACAGCCATTGTAAACGCTGCAGAGAATACGACGGGGCTCGAGGGGCATGTGTGGCGCGCCCCAGTGAACGTCAATAGCGTTCCGATAACTTTAAAGGTCGCAGCGACTTTGACATTAATATCATCGGTAGTTCATATTTGTAAGTAGATGCAACATCAAGCCTAAATAAAAAGACTAGAGAAAGATTAAGAGTTCGTTCGTAAAATATAAACTGAAATAAAACCATTCCAATAAGCGACATTACTGATAGGAAATTGTTTAGTTACTATTACTAAAGTAATTAAACGTGATCATTACATCTCACACATTACATTTTCCACATTTTTCCATCTCTCTAACTATTTCGACTTTCTATCTATCCAACACACACTCTCTCTCACATACATACTCTCTCTCCCACTCACTCTCTCTCTCTCTCTCTCTCTCTCTCCCTCTCCCTCTCTCTCTCCCTCTCCCTCATCCTCTCTCTTTAGTACTCAGATCTCCCACGGGCCAGTTCCTTGTAGTGTCGAACTTTTTTCGAAGATGACAACTCTCACGCAATCTTTCGATAACCTTTTCAGACAACTCGACGCGAAGTTGACCTAAGACTAGTATCCTTGTGGAATGCCATAAGGGCTTTCAACATATTATCATCGGCAATATTAAGACAACAAACACAGCTGTCTTCAGAAGTGATTTCTGGATGTACAGGCAAAATGTATGTTGACTGTATGTGTAATTTCTGACCAAAACAAACACATGAGTCGACCATATTAAGAATGTTGAGCTGCATCAATGAAGCTAAAATTATGCATTTCATGCATATCAATGCATAACCAGGAGCTGCAACTTTCAGAATAAAAACAGATGCAGTTAACGGTAGACTATCTGTAGACACTCTAACAACCCTACCACAACAAAGGTCAAAATTTAATAACGATTGTGGTGTTGCTCACGCTGCTAAATGCTTCATTTTCGGGCAACAACTAAGTTATTATGTGGCAGGTGTCATTAGACCACAGTTAATAAAGTCATTTCATGTAATAATGAATAAACTAGGCACTCATCTTTTCGTGTTTTCCACGCTGGTCTCGTTGTAAAATGATGGCTCAGTCGCCGAAAATCTAGATGGTGATGATTCCAAGCTCGGATGCAAAGAGGCCTAGGCTTTATTCTGCTATATTCAAAAGTTTGGTAGATGAGCTTCACAAACCATTCTTGAAGATTACACTTTTGCAGGACAATGGTGCTGTAAAAAAATGATCAGCACTCCGAATTCAAGTTACACTTCCTTTTAATTGCTTTTATTGTAATATCACGTAACACACAAAACATCACTTCACAATACAAAACATACTTGAAAACATCTTCCTCACTGTCACTGTTAAAGTTCACATTTTATAAGCTGATCACAATATGCGTCTTTCCAACATGACGTCCAAGACTTGACATTCTCAAGGTCCGACTCTCTAACAACTAATCAATAATCGCTTACGCGCCCAAAAATCAGAGTTACAAGTACGTCAAAGGTCATAGTGACAAAGGAAAGAATACACAAAAGAATAATATCATTGCAATATAAACATATCGATGAATCAAGTACTTCTACATTAATGAAATCAAATCTGAATGTTGTCTCAGAAATATGTCAACTACTTTACAGAAACACAGTAGAATATTACTGGTATCGAGAGGTTCAGGTGAGGTGCCGTAATAGTTACGTAATTCAAGTACCATTACAACACGCAAGGTGAGAAACGTGATAGTTCAAGAAATTGTTATTTCATATGGGCAGACGCATTGTTCAAAATGCAGTCGACAAAACCGTTTTACTGATGAAGACAGAAACACTGATGAAAAACCGAAACGTGTTTTAGTATAAATCGCGCTATATCAGATTCTAAATCATGCTGTACGAAAGTGGCTGCTTCGTAAGGTATTCAACCCGCAGCCATGGTCAGTTTTATGGATAAATTACTGGTAAAATGTGATATGAGATAAAATAATAGTATACTGTAGAAAAGGGGTTGCGTATCCAAGATCTACATTGTTACTAAACTATGTAAGAGGCATTTTTATACAAATAATTAGTGAAAACGCTCTCTACTGTGTGTTCTCGATAATCAATGACACATATCGTTATATGTCCTTCCATTTTGGATCCCTCACCTTTTTATTAAAAGCTCCTACAGACAAGTCACTCCCACTGTCAAAGTTTTCGAGAGACACCAGTCTCTTCACCTCCTCCTCCCCACACTCACCATCCATCTCCTCCTGTTTATATGTCTGTCTCCTCCTCCCCCCTCTCTTTAGTCACCTCCTCTTCCCCCTTTTCACTGTCCGCTCTCCTCCCCCTCTCTCTCCTCCACCCCTTCTATGTCCATTTGCTTCTACCCCCTCTCTCTGTCCATTTCTTTCTGCTCCCTCTCTCTCTCCTCCTCTTCTCACCACTCCTTTATCTCCTCCTACCCCCTCTCAAAATCCACCTCGTTTTTCCTTCCTCTATCCAACTTCTCCTCTATCTCTGTCCACCTCCTCTTCTTTCCTTTCTCTGTTTCCTCCTCCCCTCTCTGTTCATCTTCTCCTCCCCCCTCTCTCCACCTTTTTTTCCTCCTGGCTCTCTTCCTCTCATTCCTTTCTCAGTAAACCCACTCATCTCTCATTTCTCTTCCCTTTTCTGTCCATTTCCCACTCCTTCTCTCTCTGTCCTCCCCCAAACTGTGTTGGTTGGTTGGTTGATGTGGGGGAAGGGACCAAACAGCGAGGTCGTCGGTTCCATCGGATTAGGGAAGGATGGTGAAGAAAGTCGACCGTGCCCTTTCGGAGAAACCATCCTCGCATTTGTCTGAAGCAATTTAGGGAAATCCCAAAACCTAAATCAGGATGGCCGGACGCGGTTTTGAACAGGCGCCCTCCCGAATGCGAGACCAGTGTGCTAACCACTGCGCCACCTCGCTCGGTCCTAACTGTGTCCATGCCCTCCTTCCCCTCTCTATCTACCTATCTTCTCTCCCCTTCTCTCTCCACATTATCACTATCACTCCATTAGGAGGTTTCCGGTTCTTACCCCCACGCTATTTCTATCCACGCAGTAAGTATCACAGTATACGTACCAAGTGTGGTTGAAATCGATCGAGAGGCTTAGGAGAATATGTGGAACATACATACATATAAGGAGAAAGGCATATTAGAGTCTAATGTCGTATCGATGGCGAATTCATTAGAGATATAGATCAAGCTCGGTTTGAGGAGAATGAGAAAGAAAATTAGCAGAGCCCTGGAAATCTAGTTATCTCGATTTGAAACGCCATTAATACGAGACCACCCCCACTAAATACATACAATCCAAAATCCACATGTCCTATAGTCATTGTTTGTTAATGGTAGCCGGTCAACGGATCAAGTTTTTATTTGAAGTGACTTAATGTTTTGAATAACGAAGTTAAATTTTGAGTATTGTTTGTTTGTTAATGTTCAGTGCAACAATCATAAGACGAGTGCACTGCACTGGAATGTCTCGTTGCATCAGTTTTTCCAGTTTCCCACTAGGCGGAAACAACACTACACCACAATAAAAATCGCACCCATCCGCAGCTGTCATAACGTCTGATATCTTCAGCCATCGACATCGTGCCAAGGCTCACACCACAACTGCTATCACTCCCCGTCTTAAGCTGAAGCTGCTCCTTTTATTCTAGTGGCTTGTGACGTCACTTGTTTCAGACATCAGTCTCCTGGCTGGTTTGATGCGGCCCGCCACGAATTCCTCTCCTGTACCAACCTCTTCATCTCAGTGTAGCATTAGCAACCAACGTCCTGAATTATTTGCTGGGTGTATTTCAATATCTGCCTTCCTCTACAGTTTTTACCCTTTACAGCTCGCTCTAGTACCATGGAAGTCATTCCCTGATGTCCTACCATCCTGTCTCTTCTCCTTGTCATTGTTTTCCATACATTCCTTCCCTCTCCGATTCTGCGGAGAACCTCCTCATTCCTTACCTTATTAATCCACCTAATTTTCAACATTCGTCTGTAGCACCACATCTCAAATGCTTCGATTCTCTTCCGGTTTTCCCACGGTCCATGTTTCTCAACCATACAATGCTGTGCTCCAAACGTACATGCTCAGAAATTCTTCCTTCAAAGTAAGGACTATGTTTCTCTTGGTCGGTAATGCCCTTTTTGCCAGTGGTAGTCTGCTGTTGATGTGCTCATTACTCCATCCGTCACTGATTATTTTGCTTCCTAGGTTACAGAATTCCTAACCTCATTTACTCGCTGACCATGAATCCTGATGTTAAGTTTCTCGGTGTTCTCAGTTCTGCTACTTCTCATTACTTTCGCTTTTCTTCGCTTTACTCTCAATCAATATTCTGCATTGTTCATTCCACTGAGCAGATCATATAATTCTTCTTCACTTTCACTCAGGATGGAAATGTCATCAGCGATTCGTATCATTGATGTCGTTTCACTTGAATTTTATGAGTAATTCTACCTGAACCTTTCTTTCATTTCCATCATTGTTTCTTCGACGTATAGCCGGAACGGTAGGGGCGAAAGACTGCAACCCTGTTTTACACTCTGTTCTATTTTATTTATTTATTTATTCATTTATTGTTCCGTGGGACAAAATTAAGGAGAAATCTCCATGGTCATGGAACGAGTCAATACATGAAATTATACCACGATATTAGACACAGATAAAATGAAATATAAAAAAACATATTCAGGTGACAAGTCGTAAGTTTAAATAAAGAAAATCAACAATGTAACACTGGAATTTGCTTAATTTTTTAGCTCTTCCTGGAGCTCCTCGACAGAATAGAAGGAGTGAGCCATGAGGAAACTCTTTAGTTTAGACTTAAAAGAGATTGGGCTACTGCTAAGATTTTTGAGTTCTTGTAGTAGCTCATTGAAAATGGATACAGCAGAATACTGCACTCCTTTCTGCGCAAGAGTCAAGGAAGTGAATTCCACATGCAGATTGGATTTCTGCCTAGTATTAACTGAGTGAAAGCTGCTAACTCTTGGGAATAGGCTAATATTACTAACAACAAACGACATTTAAGAAAATATATACTGTGAGGGCAATGTCAGAATTCCCAGACTACTGAATAGGGGTCGACAAGAGGTTCTCGAACTTACACCACTTATAGCTCGAACAGCCCGTTTTTGAGCCCAAAGTACTTTTTTTGAATCAGAAGAATTACCCCAAAAAATAATACCATATGACATTAGCGTATGAAAATATGCGAAGTAGACTACTTTTCGTGTTGAAGTGTCACTTATTTCAGATACTGTTCTAATGGTAAATAAAGCAGCATTTAGTTTCTGAACAAGATCCTGGACATGGGCTTTCCACAACAGCTTACTATCTATCCGAACGCCTAGGGACTTGAACTGTTCCATCTCGCTTATAATACGCCCATTCTGTCTGATCAAAATATCGGTTCTTGTTGAATTGTGAGTTAGAAACTGTAAAAACTGAGTCTTACTGTGATTTAGCATCAAATTATTTCCTACAAGCCACAAACTTATTTCATGAACTACATTATTTGATACTGTTTCAATATTACACACAAATTCCTTCACTATCAAGCTGGTGTCATCAGCAAACAGAAATATTTTTGAATCACCAGTAATACTAGAAGGCATATCATTTATATAAATAAGAAACAGCAGTGGCCCCAGCACCAACCCTTGGGGAATGCCCCACTTAACAGTGCCCCATTGGGACAGAACATCACTACCACTCTCAATATTGCGGAGAATTACCCTCTGCTTTCTGTTCTTAAAGTAAGAGGCGAACCAATTGTAAGCTACTCCCCTTACTCCGTAATGGTCCAACTTCTACAGTAATATTTTGTGGTCAACACAGTCAAAAACCTTCGTTAAATCAAAGAAAACACCGAGCGTTCGCAACCTTTTATTTAATCCGTCCAAAACCTCACAGAGAAAAGAGAATATAGCATTTTCAGTTGTTACCCCATTTCTAAAACCAAACTGAACATTTGACAGCAAATAATGTGAATTTAAATGCTCCAGTAACCTTGTATATACAACCTTCTCGATAACTTTAGCAAACACCGATGGCATAGAAATAGGTCTAAAATTGTCAACATTATCAATGTCTCCCTTTTTATAAAGTGGCTTCACTACCGAGTACTTTAATCGGTCAGGAAACCGACCACTCCTAAAGGAAAAGTTACAGATATGGCTGAGAACTGGGATAACATACACAGAACAATACTTCAGTATTCTGCTAGATACCCCGCCATATCCATGAGAGTTCTTGGTCTTTAGTAATTTAATTATTAACTCAGTCTCCCTCTTGTCAGTATCATGGAGGAGCATTTCAGATAACAGTCTCGGAACACTTTTTTCTAAGAGCGCTATATGATTTCCTGTTGGGACTAGGTTTCTATTTAGTTCACCTGCTGTATTCAGAAAGTGATTATTAAATACTGTACATACACTCCTGGAAATTGAAATAAGAACACCGTGAATTCATTGTCCCAGGAAGGGGAAACTTTATTGACACATTCCTGGGGTCAGATACATCACATGATCACACTGACAGAACCACAGGCACATAGACACAGGCAACAGAGCATGCACAATGTCGGCACTAGTACAGTGTATATCCACCTTTCGCAGCAATGCAGGCTGCTATTCTCCCATGGAGACGATCGTAGAGATGCTGGATGTAGTCCTGTGAAACGGCTTGCCATGCCATTTCCACCTGGCGCCTCAGTTGGACCAGCGTTCGTGCTGGACGTGCAGACCGCGTGAGACGACGCTTCATCCAGTCCCAAACATGCTCAATGGGGGACAGATCCGGAGATCTTGCTGGCCAGGGTAGTTGACTTACACCTTCTAGAGCACGTTGGGTGGCACGGGATACATGCGGACGTGCATTGTCCTGTTGGAACAGCAAGTTCCCTTGCCGGTCTAGGAATGGTAGAACGATGGGTTCGATGACAGTTTGGATGTACCGTGCACTATTCAGTGTCCCCTCGACGATCACCAGTGGTGTACGGCCAGTGTAGGAGATCGCTCCCCACACCATGATGCCGGGTGTTGGCCCTGTGTGCCTCGGTCGTATGCAGTCCTGATTGTGGCGCTTACCTGCACGGCGCCAAACACGCATACGACCATCATTGGCACCAAGGCAGAAGCGACTCTCATCGCTGAAGACGACACGTCTCCATTCGTCCGTCCATTCACGCCTGTCGCGACACCACTGGAGGCGGGCTGCACGATGTTGGGGCATGAGCGGAAGACGGCCTAACAGTGTGCGGGACCGTAGCCCAGCTTCATGGAGACGGTTGCGAATGGTCCTCGCCGATACCCCAGGAGCAACAGTGTCCCTAATTTGCTGGGAAGTGGCGGTGCGGTCCCCTACGGCACTGCGTAGGATCCTACGGTCTTGGCGTGCATCCGTGCGTCGCTGCGGTCCGGTCCCAGGTCGACGGGCACGTGCACCTTCCGCCGACCACTGGCGACAACATCGATGTACTGTGGAGACCTCACGCCCCACGTGTTGAGCAATTCGGCGGTACGTCCACCCGACCTCCCGCATGCCCACTATACGCCCTCGCTCAAAGTCCGTCAACTGCACATACGGTTCACGTCCACGCTGTCACGGCATGCTACCAGTGTTAAAGACTGCGATGGAGCTCCGTATGCCACGGCAAACTGGCTGACACTGACGGCGGCGGTGCACAAATGCTGCGCAGCTAGCGCCATTCGACGGCCAACACCGCGGTTCCTGGTGTGTCCGCTGTGCCGTGCGTGTGATCATTGCTTGTACAGCCCTCTCGCAGTGTCCGGAGCAAGTATGGTGGGTCTGACACACCGGTGTCAATGTGTTCTTTTTTCCATTTCCAGGAGTGTATATGCGACGTATCAGTAACACGGACATTCCCACTAAGTACTGATTCTATATCCTCGACCTGTCTCTGCAGACCAGCCACTTCCTTTACGACTGACCATATGGTTTTAATTTTATCCTGAGACTTAGCTATTCTATCTGCATACCACATACTTTTTGCCTTCCTAATAACATTTTTAAGCACCTTACAATACTGTTTGTAATCGGCTGCTGCATTTAGATTTTGACTGTTTCTAACGTTTTGATATAATTGCCACTTTGTTCTACAAGATATTCTTATCCCTCTAATCAGCCGTCCAGGCTGCCTGTTTGTGCCAGTACCCTGTTTTGAACGTTCTAACGGGAAGCAACATTCAAAGAGCACGAGAAAAGTCTTGAGAAAAGCATTATATTTATCGTCTACTGTATCAGCGCTATAAACATCTTGCCACTCTTGTTCCATGATAATGTTTACAAAGGTCTCTACAGCAACTGGATCAGCTTTCCTAAACAGCTGATGACTATATTTAACACGTGTTGCAGCACAAAAATCTTTTAGAGTTCAAATTTGTGCACCATGATCTGAAAGGCCATTCACCTTTTTGCTAACAGAATGCCCTTCTAGTAATGAGGAATGAACAAAAATGTTGTCTATGGTTGTTCTACTGTTCCCTTGCACTCTCGTTGGAAAGAATACGGTTTGCATAAGATTATATGAATTAAGGAGGTCTACCAGCATCCTCTTCCTTGCACAATCACTTATACAATTAATATTGAAGTCACCATATATAACTAACTTGTTGTATTTCCTATAAAGTGAACCAAGAACCTCCTCTAGCTTTCGCAAAAATGTTGTGAAATCGGAGTCCGGGGATCTATAAATGACAACAGTTAGAAGCTTAGCTCCATTAAATTTAACCACACCTGCACAACATTCAAACACCTTTTCAGTGCAGTACTTTGAAACATCAATTGACTCAAATGGGATGCCGTTTTTCACATACATGGCTACTCCCCCACACCGCAAAGAGCTCCTCGAAAAGCTGCCAGCCAACCTGTATCCTTTGTAAAGGAAGCCTCTGAATTATCTCCTTATTTAAGAAGTGTTCAGATATACCAATAATTTCAGAGTCAACATCTATAAGCAGTTCACTAACTTTATCTCTAATACCTTGTATATTTTGATGAAATATACTAATTCCCTCATTACTCGGATACCTAAGCTTTGTCAAAAGTGGTTCCTTTGTTAGAGAGACTTCCCTGAAGCAGGAATAACTAACAGCTGACTTCAATCTAAAAAAGGTGCAGCTCTAACACCCACTACTGCAGGAATTTTCCCATGAGTGATCCCACCAGCCCCACCTATGCTGTCACCTATAAGCTTTGCCAACCTCCCCTTCCCATACCTGTTGAGATGCAGGCCATGGCTAGTGAAACCCGTCCTGCTGATAGACTCCACCGACACCACTGAAATGTGACCCATGCTTTCTGTCATCAGCGCACCCCCAAGTCTCATGTTATTACGCCTGACGGCTGTATTAAGATGAGGCCGATCGTGACGCTGAAACAGTTCCACGAAATGCACATTCGTGTTGCCAGTCTGAGTGGCTATCTTTTCCAGGTCACCATCTATGTCATACTCCCCATCCCTATCAATACTATTACCAGCCCCACCCACAATCACTACCTGATCCTCTTTAGTAAAATCCCTACATAACTCCCCTATGTTAACAGTCACCTGAGCCAATCCTGCATTAGGCTTCACAATGCTGGTGACCTGGTACTCACTCCCCAGCACTTCCTGTTTAATCCGAGCACTTCGTTCTTGGTCATCCACCCTTATTATCCCCTCTTGGCTCTTGTACATATTGTATATTACCTGTCTCTCCCTATAGCTCATTCCAAATTTTCTATGAATTTCTAACACCATTATTTTGCATTCTCGAACGCTTTTTCCAGGTCGACAAATCCTGTGAAAGGGTCTTGGTTCAAATGGCTCTGAGCACTATGGGACTCAACTGCTGTGGTCATTAGTCCCCTAGAACTTAGAACTACTTAAACCTAACTAACCTAAGGACATCACACACACCCATGCCCGAGGCAGGATTCGAACCTGCGACCGTAGCAGCAGCGCGGTTCCGGACTGGAGCGCCTAGAACCGCACGGCCACCGCGGCCGGCGAAAGAGTCTTGATTTTGCTTTAGTCTTGCTACCGTCAGAATTGCATCCCTGATGCCTTTACCTTTCATAAAGCCAGACTGATCGTCACCTCACACATCCTCAATTTTCTTTTCCAGTCTTTTTGTACATTATTATTGTCAGAAATTTGGATGCATGAGGTTTTAAACTGATTGTGCGATAATTCTCGCACTAGTAAGCTCTTGCAATGTTCGGAATTGTGTGGATGATATTTTTCCGAAAGTCAGGTGGTATGTCACCAGACTCATACATTCTACACACCAACGTGAATAGTGGTTTGTTGCCACTTCTTCCTTCTGCCTCATTTGGTCTTAAGACCTCCAAACCTCTCTTAATTTCTGATTCTAATACTGGAGCCCCTGTCTCTTCTAAATCGACTCCCGTTTCTTCTATCACATCAAACAAATATTTCCTCTTATAGAGGCCTTTATTGTACTGTTTTCACCTGCTAGGTGAAGAATGCAGTTGATCAGACAGGTGCCACCTGTTAGAGTCGTAAGCCCCACACCATCACAGAGCCTCCACCAGCTTGAAGAGTCCGCAGCTGACATGCAGGGTCAATGGATTCATGAGATTGTCTCCATACCCGTACGCGTCCATCGCTCGGTACAATTTGAAATGAGACTCGTCCGACCAGGCAACATGTTTCCAGTCATCAAAAGTCCAATGTCGATGTTAACGGATGAAGAGGAGGCGTAAAACTTTGTGTCGTGCAGTCATCGAGGGTACACGAGTGGGCCTTCGGCTCCGGGAACCCATATCGATGATGTTTCGTTGAATGGTTCGCATGCTGACACTTTTTGTTGGTCCAGCATTGAAATCTGCAGCAATTTGCGGAAGGGTTGAACTTCCGTCACGGTGAACGATTCTCTTCAGTCGTCATTGGTCCCGTTCTTGCAGGATCTTTTTCCGGCCTCAGCGATATCGGAGATTTGATGTTTTACCGGATTCCTGATATTCATAGTACACTCGTGAAATTGTCTTACGGAAAAAACTCCACTTCATCGCTACCTCGGAGACGCTGTGTCTCATCGCTTATTCGCCGCCTAAAACACCAGGTTAAACTCACTTAAATGTTGATAATCTGCCGCTGTAGCAGCAGTAACCGATCTAACAACAGCGCCAGACACTTGTCTTATATAGGCGTTGCCGATCGCAGCGCCGTGTTCCGTCTATTTACATATCTTAGTATTTGAATACGCATACCCATACCAGTTTCTTCGGCGCTTCAGTGTATAAGTTCATGTAAACGCAATCGACAGTGTAACACAGGAATCAGCTTAATTTTTCAAGGAACTGCTCGACATGATAGAAGGAGTGACCCACGAGGAAAATCTTCAGTTTACATCTGATAGCGCGTGGATTACTACAAAGATTTTTAAGTCTTGTGGTGGTTTATTGCAAATGGATGCAGCAGAATACTGCACGCCTTTCTGCACAAGATTTAAGGAAGTGCAATTCAAATGTAGGCTGGATATCTGCCTCGTATTAAGTGATTGAAAGCTGCTAATTCTTGGGAATCCGCTGATATTGTTAACAAGAAACGACATGAAAGAATATACGCATTGAGAGGCGAACGTCAGGCCAATGAACCACCCATTTCTGAGCACAAAATAACCTTCGAGAATGGGAAGAGTTACCCTAAAGTATAATACCATATGTCATCAGCGAATTAAAATAGGCAAAGTTGACTACTTTTCGTATCGAACTATACTCAGATACTGTTCTGATTGTAAAAATGACAGCATTAAGTCTCTGAACAAGATTATGAACATGAGCTTTCCTCGACAGTTTACTGTCTATCTGAAGACCCAGAAATTTGAGCTGTTCAGTCTCATTAATCATGTGCTCTTCCTGTGTAATTAAATCGTCAGGTTTTGTTGAACTGTGTGTTAGAAACTTACTGTGGCTTAGCGTTAGTTTATTTTCTGCTACCCAAGAACTTATGCCTTGAACTGAACTACTTGAAACAGTGCAGCATTGCACATAACATCCTTCATTACCAAGCTAGCGTTATCAGCAAACAGAAGTATTTTAGAATCACCTGTAATATTAGAAAGAATATCATTTATATAAATATGGAACAGGAGCAGCCCCAGCATTGATCCCTGAGTCACCTCCCATTAACTGTGCCTCACTGGGATCTCATATCATAGCCGTTATCAGTACAGTGCAGAATGACCTTTTGGTGTCTATTCATAAAGCAAGAGGTGAACCAGGTGTGAATTACTCCATGTATCCCATAATGGTCCAACTTCCTCCAACTTCTGGAGCAACATTTTGATCAACACAATCATATGCCTTAGTTAAATAAAAAATGCCTAACGTTCAAAACCTTTTGTTTAATCCATCCAGTACCTCATAGAGAAAAAAAATAGCATTTTCAGTTATTGATCCACTTCTAAAACCAAACTGTACATTTGACAGCAGATTATGTTAAATGAAATGTTCAATTATCCTTACATACACAGCTTTTCAGTAACTTCAGCAAACACTGATAGCATATAAATACGTCTAAATTTGTCTACATTATTCCTTTCCCATTCATGTAAAGAGGCTTTATTACTGAGTACTTTAATCGTTCAGGAAACTGACTATTCCTAAAGGAAAAATTACAGATTAACTTGTACAGGATAATACTTTAGTATTCTTCTAGATACTCGACCATATCCATGACAGCCCTTAGTCTTCAGTGATTTAACTATTGACTCAATCTCATCCTTGTCAGTAGTACAGAGGAGTGTTCAAATGTGTGTGAAATCTTATGGGACTTAGCTGCTAAGGTCATCAGTCCCTAAGTTTACACACCACTTAATTATCCTAAGGATAAACACACACACCCATAACCGAGGGAGGACTCGAACCTCCGCCGGGACCAGCCGCACAGTCCATGGCTGCAGCGCCTTAGACCGCTCGGCTAATCAAATGGTTCAAATGGCTCTGAGCACTATGGGACTTAACTTCTGAGGTCATCAGTCCCCTAGAACTTAGAACTACATAAACCTAACTAACCTAAGGACATCACACACATCCATGCCCGAGGCAGGATTCGAACCTGCGACCGTAGCAGTCGCGCAGTTCCAGACTGTAGCGCCGAGAACCGCACGGCCACCTCGGCCGGCGCTCGGCTAATCCCGCGCGGTTCTATCACAGAGGAGTATTTGGAATATCAGTCTCATAGCACGTAAATTCGTCCCAACTGATTTCAGTAAAAACTGTTCAATTGATCAATGAAGGTTAAATGTGGGCTATTTTGGAGAGATTTACAGAGAGCGCAGTCTAATACTCCTGTCTCAATGGGGCCAGTGGAAGGGAAATAATGGTGGTGTATTTTCTGCTGTCCTGCTGTGTTCAGACATCATGAGTATACGTATGTTTAAATGTGCGTGAATTCCTAAGGAACCTAACTTCTGAGGTCATCAGTCCCTAGACTTACACACTACTTAAACTAACTTATGCTAACTTACGCTAATAACAACACGCACACCCATGCCCGAGGGAGGACTCGAACCTCCGGTGGGAGGCTCCACGCAAAGGTATACGTAACTGGGCTTCTGCTTTGTTGGCTGCTTATCATCAGAGATAAAATGGTTACCAGTCCTTCATCTGTGAAAAGAGATAGCACATTGTGGGTGGAGAGTTTTGTCAGACTATATCGTCAAATGACGAGCACGGTGACGCTTGTGTGTGCCACTGCACTGCGGCAACGTCGGCAGATAACACGGTGGAGTGAAGTTGTGAAGGACACGTAGCGGACGGCTCGCACGAGGTATGCGGTGCGCTTGACCGAGCAGAAACACACATTGCTGCTAATTTTCGTAACGACATATCTCCGTTCCACGCAGGCTACGTTGACAGAGCACTTTGGCTCACTTCAAATGAATGGTTTAAATGGCTCTGAGCACTGTCGGACTTAACATCCGAGGTCATCAGTCCCCTACACTTAGAACTAGTTAAACCTAACTAACCTAAGGACATCACACACAGCCATGCCCGAGGCAGGATTTGAACCTACGACCGTAGCAGCAGCGCGGTTCCGGACTGAAGCGCCTAGAACCGCTCGACCACAGCGGCCGGCTTTGGGGCACTCTATATAGGAAAACGGTGCCCTTCTCGTGTGCTGTATGCAAAATCGCACCTTTAGCATTGTCATTTCATATCAGCGACACTAATTAGTAACATATTAAAATCAGTAATACGTTTGCCCCTAATGATGAGGAGCAATTCTGTGAAAGGTTTTTAACGTGATTATTTGGTAAACGTAACATCTATCGACAGTTTATACGAGGGTTATTCCAAAAGTAAGGTCCGATTCGCCGTAACTATTGAAATTTGGCGCAAATGACAAAACACGCATGCGCGCCGACTCCCGGCAAGCCTTGCGCGTCAAACGCCGCCATTCGCTTTGTTACTGTTGCTGAGTGTAGTTCACAGTGTCACTTTACAATGTTTAAGACAATTGATCAGCCCGCCGATTGTGAAGTAAGGGCAGTGATACGGTTTTTGTCTGCAAGAAACAATTCAGCGGCGGAAATCCATCGGCAGATTACTGAAGTGCACGGTCCTAACATAATGAGCGACAGTAAAGTGCGCAAGTGGGTGCGAGCTTTTAATGAAGGACGGGATAATGTGCAAGATGAACCACGGTGTGGCCGACCATCAGTGATTTCAGACGATTTGGTCAATGCGGTTGAAAAAAAAATTCGTGAAGATCGCCGATTCACTATTACAGACGTAGACATGCATTTTCCGAATGTGAGTAGAACAACTTTGTACAGAATTGTGTCTGAACATTTGAAGTTTCACAAATTGTGTGCCCGTTGGGTTCCCAGGCTGCTTACTGAGCCCCAACGAATGAAAAGAATGGCTTTTGCTCTTGATTTTTTGGAGCGATATCACAAGGAAGGTGACAGTCTTTTAAACAATGTTGTCACAGGGGATGAGACATGGGTTTCTCACATCACTCCAGAGTCTAAACGTCAGTCAATGCAATGGCGTCACACGTCATCGCCAGTCAAGGTCAAGGCAAAGCAGACAATCTCAACACGTAAGGTTATGGCGACTGTGTTCTGGGATAGACGTGGAGTATTGTTAGTCGACTTTATGGAGAGAGGAACAACGATTAATAAAGCCGCCTACTGCGCTACCCTGACTAAACTTCGACGTGCAATCCAGAATAAGCGACGTGGTCTTTTGTCGTCTGGAATCTTGTTGTTGCATGACAGTGCCAGACCCCACACTGCAAATGAAACGCAAGCTCTGATCAAGAAATTTGGATGGGAACAGATGGACCATCCTCCTTACAGTCCGGACCTTTCGTCAAGTGATTTCCACCTGTTCCGTTACTTAAAGGAGTTTCTCGGCGGCAAGCGCTTCGACACAGATGATGAAGTGAAAGAAGCAGTTAAGGACTGGTTATCGTCACAGGCGGCCGATTTCTATAACATGGGCATTCAAAAGCTTGTTGAACGATGTGACAAATGTTTAAATAAGTATGGAAGTTATGTAGAAAAATAGATAAAGATGTAAGGAATGTAAATAAAACAATTGTTTTGAAAAAACATTTTAGTTTTAATTTTTTTTTTATAACCGGACCTTACTTTTGGAATAACCCTCGTAAATCAGCCTATCCAACAGTGGTAAGACTTTAACGATTGTGAGTCCGTACGCCACTAACTTCGTCACAAGTTTCTATGCAAAATTATTTTCAGTCTGCATTTAAACGTAAGTTGTAGTCTGTTCCGGAAGGGAGAAACATTAGGGCTCAGTCTCTCGCCAAGAACAGTGTCATTACAGACGGAGCATGTGACCTGGTTCGAAACGGATAGGATCGAGTAGCAATGATCTTTACAAAGGAACGATCCAAGCATTCGCATTAAACAGTTTAGGGGAATCACACAAAACCACAAGAGATTTGATCCTGGCGCTCCCAGGCTGTACATCAATGCTTTCGCCACTGTACCACCTTGATTTCTTGTCGCATAGGCCCTTAGAAAATAGGAGGAATCCTCTGAATTATAGACCCACGTCGCTGATGTCGAATTACAGTAGTGTTTTGGAACATATACTATGTTCGAATATTATTAATTCCATGGAATACAACTATCTGTTGACACATAGCACAGATTCAGAAAATTTCGTTCTCGTAAAACACAGCTATCTCTTTATTTACGCGGAGTGCTATCGACAGAGGATCTCAAATTTATTCCATATTTCTATATTGCCAGAAGGCTTCTGATAGCATTCCTCCCAAGAGACTTCTAATCAAATTGCATGCCTATGGAGTATCGTCTCAGTTGGGCGGTAGATTCATTATTTCCTGTGAGAACGGTCACAGATCGTAGCTGTTGGCGGGAAATCATTGAGTGAAACAGAACTGGTATCTGGCGTCCCCCAATGAAGTACTTTAGGCCCTCTGCCGTTCCTAATTTATATAAACGTTTTTGTGACAATATGAGCAGCCTTCTTAGGTTATTTGCAAATGATATTCTCGTTTATCGTCTAGTAAAGTCATTTAATGATCAAAACCAATTGTAAAATGATTTAGATATGATATCTGCATGGAGAAAAAAGTGGTGATTCATTCGAAATAATTAAAAGTGTTAGGGGATTATAATAAAAAGGAAACCGTTAAGTTAGGTTACTCAGTAAATCACACTAATCTAAAGGCTGTCAATCTAACTAAATATCTAGGGATTACAATTGTGAACAACCTAAATTTGAACGACCACATTAATAATTTTGTGAGGAAGCGAACCGAAGACTCAGTTTTATTCGCAAGATGTAGCACGTCTATTTAAAGGGCTGCCCATGCTACAACTGTCCGTTCTCTTCTGAATGTCTGCTCAGCAGACAGGATTTATGGACGACATCTAAAATGTTCAAAGAAGGACAGTTCGTTTTATATTAGCGCCGTATATCACGGATTGCGGTGGCAGTCGTTAAAACAAAGCCGTGTTTCGTCATGGTGAGATGTTTTCACGAAATTTCGATCACCAGCTTTGTCCTCCGAATGCGAAAATATTTTGCTGGCATCCACCTACTTAGGGAGATCTTCATAATGAAATAAATCACAACTCGCACGGAAAGATGTAAGACTTCGTTTTTCCCGCATGCTCTTTGATATTGGAACGCTGAAGAAACTATCTGAAAGTGGTTGATTAAACCCTCTGCCAGGCACTTAAGTGTGAATTGCAGAGATGTAATGTTGATATAGGTATAGACACTTGTTATCGTAAGTCATGTTTGAAAAAGAAGAATACACGCAATACGAAGTACATATGAAAACTGGTCACATATTGATATTCCTGCAGGTATCGGCGGAAAATGCAATATTCTAAAATTTGGCGGCCGATGGACGAATGTCTGACACTCCAGCGCGATTTCACCGTGCAGCTGCGAAGGATAGTAAAAAGGAAATGTGTCATTACAAGGGCATAAAGTCTTCGTGAATATCGTTCTGTGTACTCAGTTGGAGAGTAATAATGCCTCGCAGACAGGAGCGTGAACCCTATACGCTCATGTCAGCGTTTGACAGAGGACATGTTGTTGTACTCATAGGAGTGCTGTCACTATTCGACAATGCTTGCAAAAACGGGTTAACCATGGCCGAACACAACGTGGAGAAGGAAGCGATCGACGTAGAGAGACGACAGGACGTGAGGAGCGAGCAGTCGTCAGAGAGGCGCTCAGAGCCACGGATTCATCGTTGTCATCGATCCTACGTGCAACCAGTGTTCCATTGACCTCAATGGTCATTAAAAGGCTCCTCTCAGGAAGGGAGCCAAGCTCACGATGCTCCTTGCGCAGACTATTATTGACCTCTGTTTGCGGTGGTGTCGAGCACATTGGACCTGGAACTCACTGAATGGACTATAATTATCTTCAGGGATGAGTCCCGCTTCGATACGTGCCCCAGTGACGAGCGAGGACGTATCTGGGGTCGCACCGGACAGTGGTGGGGTACCAGTCTGCCTCTCGCTCGTCATACGGCCCGACAAACAGTAATGATCGTTGGGATGCCATTACATATCACAGCGGGACCCCTTTGGTTTTCATCCACGGAACCCTTACAGCAGAACAGTACGTCGACGATATTCTATCCGCTGTTTAGTTGCCCTTCATCGCAAGCCATCCTTGGTTTACATTTCAGCAAGATAATGCCCGCCCGCACACGGGGAGAGTTTATACTGCTTGTCTTCGTGCTTGTCAAACCCTACTTGCTAGCAAGGTCGTGGGTAGTCTCTCCATTTGAGAAGGCTATCGGCAGAGTCCTCGAACCATGTCGGGATTTTAACGATCTAATGCGACAATTAGATAGAATTTGGTACGACAACGGTCAGGTGGACATCCAAGAACTCTAGGAAACACTGCCAAGCTGAATAACTGGTTGCATATGGGCTACAGATGGACAATGCGTTGTTGATGTGCTCAATTTGTGATGCTCTTTCTCGGCAATTAACAATACAATTTTTCTGATGTGGTGGTGATTTGTTTTTTTATACATGTGTATCAAATCTACCGATTTCCGTTCCAGTCGGATAATTTTTTCGAGTGTACTTCCGTCAAGGATCGAATTTCCGAACATTATCCACTGATGAGTCAAAACATTGTGACCATTGCCCAAAATGTAGCTGAATGCCACCTGGTGGCACAGTGGCCTCATGACGGCACGAGGAAAGTATATACGCCGAGGAGAGACGAATGGGGGATCGTTCTAGAGACAGCTGAAAATGGGAAATCCGTCAATATAAGTGACTTTGAGAAAGGCCAGATGTTTGTGGGCCATCGAATGGTAACCACAACCTCGGAATCAGTTGGTCGACAGTTGGTGTGCTGTTGTCATGATCATTCATGAAAAGAAGTTGAACGGTAGTCAAACCAAGAGTATGCGACAAGGAGTTGGACGGCCACGTCTCATCACGGATCGTGGGGATCGTAGGTTTGCCCATTCTATATAGAAGGATGGGCGACGATCTGTGTCATGTCTGACAACAGATTTACCTGCAGACACTCTTCAGTGCTCGTTGTTGAACATGAGGCTGCGCAGTAGACGACACTTCTACTTGATCCCGTGTTGACCCAACGACGTCGTCTAATGTGACTGCAGTGGGCGTGGGATCAACGAAACCGGACCACGGATCAATGGAAACATCTCGCTTGTCGGGTGAATCACGTTTCTCGTTCCACCAGATACTCAGCCCTCCAGACGTACGGCTGCTCGAAATATGCAGAGCGTCAGGTCGGAAGCCGGATGGGGGAGCATTATGCTGTTGAGCTTTCAAGGGACCTTTGGTGGTAACTGAAGGTATCGTGACAGCTGTGAACAATGTGAACATTATTGCGGGCTATCTATATGCCTTCATCTCTACGGTGATGGCACCGTCCAGCTTGTCCGTATCACAAAGCCAGAATTGTACTACAGTGGCTGGAGGAGTAGGACAGGGAAGTCGCTTTGATGTCTTGGACACTGATTTCTCAGATCTGAATCCGGTGAAAAACGTCTGGAACACTGATGAATTCTTCTCGGGTTATCAGCCGAATGGTGCGTCGTTTTGTCGCAATGTTTCGATGAGTTTCGTACCCATCATCTTCTCGCCAGAAGATGATGGGTACGAAACTCATCGAATCGTTGCGACAAGACGACGCCACTACTCGGCTTATAACCCGAGAAGAATTCATCAGTGGAACACGCTGAGAAAGACTGCAGTTGCATATATCTGGAACACTACCTCCGAAAACTAACCAATGACCCGTCGGATCCATGTCACGCAGAATACTGCGTTCTGAATGTTGACCAACATGGTATTTAGAAGGCGGTTATAATGGTTTGGCTAGTCAGTGTAACCGATTTTGAACTGTAATAGTTCACAGTATGTTACAAATTCAGTTGGTGACTGAAGCTGCAGAAATGTCAATTTATATAAAGTTAAAATGTTGATCACTGCTGATACCACATATTACTCTTATGGCATGTTCAATACGCTCACAAACCAGAAGACGCGAAGCAGCGCCTTCAGAAACCGAAGTTATGACTTGTTACAGCTGCAGCAGCGCGCTGAAAGATATGTCCAGTGTAGCTGAAACCTTCGTAAGATCTGAGTTTCTCCCGGTGTACATAATGTTCAAATAACTTATGGGAATACAGCCGGGTGATGGCGTCTACAACCACCCATCTTTCGACAGGTGCACACCCTGTCACTTTAAAGGCAAAAGTGCCGCAAGTAAATGATATGCTAGAGAATTTGAAACGTCGGTTTGCAAAAAAAAATAAAAAAATCTGTTAAGATAACGCACACACAGGAAACGGTAAACACTAGCGCCATCACACAACCAGAGATGACTTACGTCAGCAGTTATCAACAGAGAAAATTAATAACCAACACTAACATTAACTCTGCCCCTCTGATTTTTGACAAGGGAGACAGAGCAGCAATCTGCGAAGAATTTAAGCAAAAACATCCATTTCTATTCATAAGGTTATTTGCTATTTTAATTTAATTACTTCTTTAATAACATTGTCCCAATAGTTGAAATACATGCCAGAATCTCCGTATGATGATATACCATAGATGGCCGGTGGCGAGGCGAATTATCTGCAACAGAACATTTACTCGGCTGTTGTAAGCGTGTGTGACTCTGATGTCCAGTACACCCGTCCTCCACAGTCCAGATACTGCGATCAATACATCGCATGCCACAACTGCAAGGAAAATTGTAGAAAAACTGTAAACATCGGCCTTATGCAAACCAAGATCGTCCTTTACGGATGTTAGATGGAAGTCAAAAGTCATGCTTCACATAATATTTCCGCAAAATAAGACCAGTTCTGTTGGAAATGCTTCCTGCGGAAGGTAAAAATGCCATAGACCTTGCTGTCACCTCGGTACCGCCATTACTCACCCAGTGCACAGTCAGTCGATAGCGCAGCGCACGTCTGATCTCTCTTTCATTACAACCGTTCTGACGAAAGGTGATCTCAAGGTGGGCTAACTCAGCTGACAAACTCTCCTATAAATGGCATGTCCCATCGTAGCATCAACACTCCTCTAGACTAACACATCAAGGAAGTGAAGGCAACCATGCTTTTCCACCCCCATTGTGAAAGAAATGTTGAGGTGGATTGAATTTAGGTGTTCTAAAAGGGTGTTCAAGTTCTCAGTGCCGTGAGACCAACACCTCTGAAAAAATGTGTGGCTTTCAAAGCCGCCGATTACAAGGCCCATTCCTCCAAGTTTTGCATACACAAATTGGCTAGAATAGATGACAACGGGCTTCTCAATGCAACTCCATGTGTCTGCTCAAGGTACTGGTCATTGAACAAAAAGTAAATGGAAGTCAACACATGTCAAAATAGGTTTATTAATTCAACTCCATACCTAATTTCATTCAACGGTAGTTAGACAGAGAAACTCGTGTGAAAGGACAGACCATATCAAAACTTACTAGAATATCAGGGTCATTCAAACGCATTTCCTCTGATCGACGTAAGAAATCCGCTGTGTTCTTAGTGTAATGCTCACACCGATCTACTAGTGGTATCAACAGTGTGTCGAGGCGTTTTGCTATTTGTTATGTAGGAGCACCAATGTTACTCACAATCGGCCGAAGGGGAACCCCTTCCTTGTGGAGTTTCGGAAGGCCACATAACCTAGGGGGAACAGGATTATAAGACTCTTGATAGTTTCCTGCGACAGGGAACTTTCCTACAACCCATCTTTTGAATGTAATCCTGCTTGTTCGAAACAGCGGTAGCACTGCCCTTGTCCGCAGGTAAAACTGCGATTTCCAGACCAGCTCTAAGAGAACGTAAAACACTGCTCTCACCTGCTGTTACGTTACTTTTGAGTGGACATGCCCCAGGCAATACACCACATCCCTCCCTCCTAGCCCCCACTGCAACATCAGGAGGTAGGAAAAAAAAGGAAAAAGAACGCCCAGAATGGGGGCACGTCATCGTCTTCAGCCATGCTGGAAGCCGTTGCTGAGCGCCACATGAACCAGTGCATTCTACGGTGCGATTGCAGGAGCGGCCATTGGACCAGTTGTTCCCTGTCGCCCGTCACAGCACGTCGTCATCGCATTTCGGCGACCGTGGCTGGTAATTTCCTGTACTTCTCGCCCATTCGGTTCTTCTGCCATTAAATATAACTTTTTGTGAGATGTAAACTGTACTGACCTTTGTGCACGCTAATGGTACTTGGTTGTCTCTTTTAATTGTAGTGCGGAGGCGTGTACAGCTGCCATACTGATACAGAACGTACGTACTTTAGAGGTGTTGACTGCTGTAACTGTGTTCTAACATCTTTTATATTTTATGTATTGTATGTTTTTAAGGCAGTTGGCATCTCTTACATACTGTCTTTCTTGGATCGAAAGATCTCTGCCTGGCAAACGAAATGGGTAATCAGAACTGTGTCTTGCGGCTGGGCGAAATAAAATTCATAAAAATAAGATTGTTGTGGCGAAGGATTTTACTCGTCGTCGGGAGGATGACAGTATTCGAAAGTCCAGAAAACTGGACGACGAGGAAATGTCTGGAAACGTTGCTAACAGTCAAAACAGGAACGAAAATGTATTCATAAGTTTGGCGCCCTACTGATTCCTTAACATTGCAGCAAGACGAATTCCGTTGATGTACTAAGATTACATTAGTCAAAAGCTGTGCCTGGATATATACGAGGGCCACTCCGAAAGAAATGCATACTATTTTTGTAAAAATACAGTTTTCATTCTGCATGTGTGAAGGTTTTACAGTGTGTAGATACATACTTCCCGCTTATTTTCAAACTTAGTTCAACCTGTTCCCGTTGGTAGCGCCGTCACAGCGTGTCTTCAAGATGGCTGCTACACTTGACGTTCGTCAGAAGCAATGTTCTGTCATAGAATTCCTGAGCTGTGAAAACGAGACAGTGGGAAACATCCACAAGAAGTTGAAAAAGGTGTATGGAGATGCTGCTGTCGATCACAGTACAGTTAGTCGGTGGGCAGGCAGGTTACGTGATGAAAGCTGGCACGGCAATATTGAGGATTGTCCTTGCAGCGGCAGGCCTCGTTCTGCACACACTCCAGACAATGTGCAGAGAGTTAACGAATTGGAGGCTGCTGACAGACGCGTCCCAGTGAACGAATTGTCACGTTACGTTGGGATAGGGGAAGGAAGTGTTTGCAGAATAGTAAAAGGGTTGGCGTTAAAAAAGGTTTGTACCAGGTGGGTTCCCAGGATATTGACAGTGGCTCACAAAGAAACAAGAAACACGGTATGTAGCGAACTTTTGGAACAGTACGAGAATTGTGGAGATGAATTTCTTGGAAGAATTGTGACAGGTGATGAAACAAGTCTCCATCATTTTTCACCAGAGACGAAGAGGTAATCAATGGAGTGGCATCATGTAAATTCACCCAAGGAAAAAAAATAACCACATCTTCTGCTGGAAAAGTTATGGCTACTGTGTTTTTCGATTCCGAAGGACTCTTGCTTGTGGACATCATGCCAAGTAGAACCACCATAAATTCTGATGCATACCTGACTACACTGAAGAAACTTGAAGCTCAACTGAGTCGTCTTCGACCACATCGGCAAAAGCAGAATGTTTTGGTGTTGCACGACAATGCACGGCCACATGTCAGTCAAGAAACCATGGAAGCGATCACAAAACTCGGATGGACAACACTGAAACACCCTTCCTCTTCGTGGAACAAGGTTTGAAGATGATGACTCCGTTGTGCACGCTGCCAAACAGTGGCTCCAACAGGTTGGTCCAGAATTTTATCGTGCGGGTATACAGGTGCTGGTTCCCAGATGGCGTAAGGCAGTTGAGAGGAATGGAAATTATGTGGAGAAATGAAAATATTGTTCCTAAATGATGTATCTATACACTGTAAAACTTTCAAACATGTAGAATAAAAGATCGATTAAAAAAAATAGTTTGCATTTCTTTTGGAGTGACCCTTGTGGTAAATGATTGTTTCTTTACCATCATAACCTACGCCGTACTTCAGTTCAGAAGTTCAGAAGTTAAGACAAATCTGTCAAGTCAGTTTACATTGTGTGGCTGTGGTATTCTCATGCCAGATTCTTGGTGAAAGGAAGTCTCAACGAGAAATATGTAACTTGAAGTAACATCACGAGGCTTTTTAAATTGGGAGGTCCTCAAAGAGAAACATTAGCACACGCTATTACTGTATTTCGTGGAATACTTATCAGGTAGTTGGCACTTTCGAGTTTTCAACGTGTAGCTACCAGCACAGACGACGGCCACTTGCTGAAGCTGTGGTGGCGGGCGAGGACGGCACGAGTTACGTCCGCCACCTGTTGCTCTCCTCCGGCCACGTGGCCGCTGGCATGATGATCACTTGTGGGCAGCCACTGCCTCGTTCTTATCTGCGTACTCAACTGACTGTCTCTCCAAGTTACAGCAGGCCCAGTCAGGTGTGTGACAAATAATTATAAGACTTTTACTTTTTTTATTTTGGAGTTCGGGAAACTGCAACCACAATTCTACATAGAGGATAAAAGGCTTTTAAAACACTTTTAGTAAAATGTCACATCCAGTTTCGCAACAGTTGAGACGCATCTTCAGGTGATTTGTGCAAGAAATAAAACGATATTAAAATGGTTTGGAAACAGATGTGTACTACCATAAAGCGCCATATATCAATGAGATCTTCGTATTCACAGTCTTTTTTACTAGTCATGGGGCGGCAAAGTGATTGCTTAGAGCGAAGCCCTGTAGTTGAAGATAGAAAGAGATACCTCGCTAAAAGCGGTTTTCCATAATTAAACTGACTGGAACCGCAGCGCACCTGTAAGTCATAGGAAACTGGGTAAACCTATTCAAATTTCTGACTCTTGTATAATTACGGTAACTAACTGAAAACATCAGTGTACATGTCTTAACTTCGTCAAACAGGTATAATAGAGTCCCGAATGTCTCACCATGCAGCAGACAGCGCAGAAGTGTACATCGCGCTGGTGTAAACTGTACTGGTAGGTCGGTAGTACGAGCCACGTATGCGAGATGATGGCAGCACGAATCTCGGACCGAAATGAAATGATGCTCTCTGTGACAAGAAAGGCGAGGGTTGGTTTTACAGAGCGTCCAACTTATGTCCTATAACGAGGTAGATTGTCGTTAGGACTTTTCCTTTTCTAAGAATACGTCGCTAAAACGATTAAAAAGTTTGAAACACAAGATAATATAGCCCTGAAAAAAATCAAATAACATGAATTTTTTGAGCGTTACATTGCACTGTTTTTAGAATCAGTACATGTAGAGTGTGCCAGTAGTATTGCAGGGCACATAAAGAAAATTTTTAAAGATGTCCAGCTACGTTAGTTGAGAATTAAATTACATAAAACTAAGTCTTACGAAAACATGAATCACAAAAAGGAATAAAGCGTCCCGTAGGTATTCAGCAGGTAGGTCTATGGTTATGCTAAATAGTACCTACCTAAACAATAAAAGTTGGATAGTAGGTTTTTGCGGTGCATCTCCGTCTGCGCATTAAGAGTAATTCCGGGTAAGTTTTAAAGCGAGCAGCAAATTTCAACTTCCTCTAAGGTGTTGAGCGCAATAATCTTATTTGCGTAATCCAGCACCTGCAAATTTGAGTGTAGGTTAGTAACTGAATGGCCTGTTTCATGTAAGTGGATGCTTAGAGCTGACTTTGAGCCCGAGTTGTTTCTGTGCTCTCTAAAACTAATCTCGCAGCTCCTTCCCATTATACCTGTATACCTGGAACCACAATCGTCACACGTGATCCGAAACACACCTGCTCAATTAAAGTTTTCCCGCTTTGTCTTCTCTCTATCCCTGAATTTTAGGCCACTGCTCTTTGGGACGAAACAGGCCGGAAGTACGGTCAATTCTTAGAGATCAGGCGCTTTCCAACCGTACTAGAAACACTGCCGTAATAAGGTATCCAATAACACTTACCACCAGGATAAGGCCTGTTACATGTTGGATCAAGCGTAATTGATGTTCTTGATGCTGCATCGGTGCCCACCTTATTATGTCCTACATTTATGTTCTGCAACACATTTCTATTAATAATATGGATAAAGTCTGCGTCGTATCCATTCGAATCAGCTATAAGCTGAATTATCCTAAAATCCGGGTCATGAATTCCACGTGACATAAGAACATGGTGTAGTTCCGCAGAGTTTTAATTTCTTGTACAGGTCACATGAAGATGCATCTCTACTGTTGCGAAAACAGTAGTGGCTTTTTAATAAACGTATTGCATAACCAGTGCACAAAATTTTATTCGTCATGTAAAATTTCCATTATTAATGGTATGTCCGTTTTCATTTTATTACTGGCTGGAATACGTGGAAGTCACACATCACCTCTAACTGCTGTTTCTAAACTGTTTCTGTGTAATGTCCTGTTTTTATTGCCTTTAATTCAGTCCAAAACGAGAGTCACACACATACACACACACACACACACACACACACACACACACACACACACAAACACACGCACGCACGCTAAGAACAGGTCAGTGACAATTTCAGTGGAAACACTGTACTTACATGATTTTGCGCTAACTAGCCTCACTGACACTGCGAAAATTCTTACAGTAATAATTGTCAGCCGTAATATATATTTTTTTTTTTACTTCCATCGCGTGCGCCGTTATATCATTTCTATAGCAGTCACATCAATCGGTATTTCAAGAAGCGACGGAAGTCTCGGCCAGTAGATCGTAAGAAGCATATTCGCAAAGCAAGGACTGCTTGTCAACATGTACATTTTGACAGTTCAGAACAAAGTAACGCGAATGCAGCGTGCTTTACGGGATGTCTACGAATCCACATATTCAATGATTTGGTTTAGAAGTCATTTGACTGTGATGGGAAAAGTGGACTAGAACTGGGATCTGATCGATTTTTCCCTCGTGCTTTGTCTCATCAATTTCATTTTGGACGCTCCACTGTTGTTGTTCTTGTTGTGGTCTTCAGTCCTGAGACTGGTTTGATGCAGCTCTCCATGCTAATCTATCCTGTGCAAGCTTCTTGATCTCCCAGTACTTACTGCAGCCTACATCCTTCTTAATCGGCTTAGTGTATTCATCTCTTGGTCTCCCTCTACGATTTTTACCCTCCATGCTGCCCTCCAGTACTAAATTGGTGATCCCTTGATGCCTCAGAACATGTCCTACCAACCAATCCCTTCTTCTAGTCAAGTTGTGCAACAAACTCCTCTTCTCCCCAATTCTATTCAATACCTCCTCATTAGTTATGTGATCTACCCATCTAATCTTCAGCATTCTTCTGTAGCACCACATTTCGAAAGCTTCTATTCTCTTCTTGTCCAAACTATTTATCGTCCACGTTTCGCTTCCATACATGGCTACACTCCATACAAATACTTTCAGAAACGACTTCCTAACACTTAAATCAATACTCGATGTTAACAAATTTCTCTTCTTCAGAAACGCTTTCCTTGCCATTGCCAGTCTACATTTTATATCCTCTCTACTTCGACCATCATCAGTTATTTTGCTCTCCAAATAGTAAAACTCCTTTACTACTTTAAGTGTCTCATTTCCTAATCTAATTCCCTCAGCATCACCCGACTTAATACGACTACATTCCATTATCCTCGTTTTGCTTTTGTTGATGTTCATCTTATACCCTCCTTTCAAGACACTGTCCATTCCGTTCAACTGCTCTTCCAAGTCCTTTGCTGTTTCTGACAGAATTACAATGTCATCGGCGAACCTCAAAGTTTTTATTTCTTCTCCATGGATTTTAATACCTACTCCGAACTTTTCTTTTGTTTCCTTTACTGCTTGCTCAATATACAGATTGAATAGCATCGGGGAGAGGCTACAACCCTGTCTCACTCCCTTCCCAACCACTGCTTCCCTTTCATGTCCCTCGACTCTTATAACTGCCATCTGGTTTCTTTACAAATTGTAAATAGCCTTTCGCTCCCTGTATTTTACCCCTGCCACCTTCAGAATTTGAAAGAGAGTATTCCAGTCAACATTGTCAAAAGCTTTCCCTAAGTCTACAAATGCTAGAAACGTATGTTTGCCTTTCCTTAATCTTTCTTCTAAGATAAGTCGTAGGGTCAGTATTGCCTCACGAAATAACATTTCTACGGAATCCAAACTGATCTTCCCCGAGGTCGTCTTCTACCAGTATTTCCATTTGTCGGTAAAGAATTCGCGTTAGTATTATTAAACTGATAGTTCGGTAATTTTCACATTTGTCAACACCTGCTTTCTTTGGGATTGGAATTATTATATTCTTCTTGAAGTCTGAGAGAAATTCGCCTGTCTCACACATCCTGCTCACCAGACGGTAGAGTTTTGTCAGGACTGGTTCTCCCAAAGCTGTCAGTAGTTCTAATGGAATGTTGTCTACTCCCAGGGCCTTGTTTCCACTTAGGTCTTTCAGTGCTCTGTCATACTCTTCACGCAGTATCATATTTCCCATTTCATCTTCATCTACATCCTCTTCCATTTCCATAATATTTTCCTCAAGAACATCGCCCCTGTATAGACCCTCTATATACTCCCTCCACCTTCCTGCTTTCCCTTCTTTGCTTAGAACTGGGTTTCCATCTGAGCTCTTGATATTCATATAAGTGGTTCTCTTTTCTCCAAAGGTTTCTTTAATTTTCCTGTAAGCAGTATCTATCTTACCCCTAGTGAGATAAGCATCTACATCCTTACGTTTGTCCTCTAGCCATGCCTGCTTAGCCATTTTGCACTTCCTGTCGATCTCATTTTTGAGACGTCTGTATTCCTTTTTGCCTACTTCATTTACTGCGTTTTTATATTTTCTCCTTTCATCAATGAAATTCAATATTTCTTCTGTTACCCAAGGATTTCTACTAGCCCTGATCCTTGCTGCCTTCACTACTTCATCCCTCAGAGCTACCCATTCTTCTTCTACTGTATTTCTTTCCCCCATTCCTCTCAATTTTTCCCTTATGCTCTCCCTGAAACTCTGTACAACCTCTGGTTCTGTCAGTTTATTTAAGTCCCATCTCCTTAAATTCCCACCTTTTGGCAGTTTCTTCAGTTTTAGTCTACAGTTCATAACCAATAGATTGTGGTCAGAGTCCACATCTGCCCCTGGAAATGTCTTACAATGTAAAACCTGGTTCCTAAACCTCTGTCTTACCATTATATGATCTATCTGATACCTTCTAGTATCTCCAGGATTCTTCCATGTATACAACTTTCTTTTATGATTCTCGAACCAAGTGTAGCTATGATTAAGTTATGCTCTGTGCAAAATTCTACCAGACGGCTTCCTCTTTCATTTCTCTCCCCTAATCCATATTCACCCACTATGTTCCTTCTCTCCCTTTTCCTCCTCTCGAATTCCAGTCACCCATGACTGTTAAATTTTCGTCTCCCTTCACTACCTGAATAATTTCGTTTATCTCATCATACATTTCATCAATTTCTTCATCATCTGCAGAGCTAGTTGGCATATAAACTTGTACTACTGTAGTAGGCATGGGCTTCGTGTCTATCTTGGCCACTATAATACGTTCACTATGCTGTTTGTAGCAGCTTACCCGCACTCCTATTTTTTTATTCATTATTACACCTACTCCTGCATTACCCCTATTTGATTTTGTATTTATAACCCTGTATTTACCTGACCAAAAGTCTTGTTCCTCCTCCAACGAACTAATTCCCACTATATCTAACTTTAACCTATCCATTTCCCTTTTTAAATTTTCTAACCTACCTGCCCGATTAAGGGATCTGACATTCCACGCTTCGATCCATTGAACGCCAGTTTTCTTTCTCCTGATAACGACGTTAAGTTTTCCCCGCTCGAAGATCCGAATGGGGGACTATTTTACCTCCGGAATATTTTACCCAAGAGGACGCCATCATCATTTAACCATACAGTAAAGCTGCATGCCCTCGGGAAAAATTACGGCTGTAGTTTCCCCTTGCTTTCAGCCATTCACAGTACCAGCACAGCAAGACCGTTTTGGTTAGTGTTACAAGGCCAGATCAGTCAATCATCCAGACTGTTGCCCCTGCAACTACTGAAAAGGCTGCTGCCCCACTTCAGGAACCACACGTTTGTCTGGCCTCTCAACAGATACCCCTCCATTGTGGTTGCACCAACGGTACGGCTATCTGTGTCCTTGAGACACGCAAGCCTCCCCACCAATGGCAAGGTCCATGGTTCATGGGGGGGGAGGGGGGGGGAGGAGACGCTCTAATACTTACACGATAACCAAGACTTGCTTTATAGAGAATGGTCTGCAAGATGGGTACTGAAAAGTGATACGCAAAGAGCAAAGAATGCCACTTGGTCATGGTTTGTCCCTCATTGTAACGAGCAATGAGATGTGGATAACCCACTGCAGCGCAACATTCCGTGCAGTGGCAGCATTCAGCTTTGCGAAAATCGAAAAAAAAAATGAGGGAATGTTGTTATTCTAGTCGTTAAATAATGGCTACCGTTTTCCGCGACTTCATTCTTTTGTCGATTTTATGGTGTGTGAGTCAACAATTTCAGTCCATGTGCACTTAGGAACGGACATCTAACTGACAGGTGCCATCCAAATTCAACCTCGCAAGAAATTGTCGTGCACGTTTGGTGGACAGTGGCTTGAAGATGACAGAAACTCAAGATAGCGGTTGTCCGCTGGTTCAGTTCCCAGATGTAGGACTTCTATGCAGAGGGGTTGAAGAAGCTACTGCAACGTCACGAGAAGTGCTTAGAAGTCAAAATTGATTAGGTGACGAATTTAAATAGATTTTCGGGAAACTAAACTCACCGGCCGCTGTAGCCGAGCGGTTCTAGGCGCTTGAGTGCGGAACCGCGCTGCTGCTACGGTCGCAAGTTCGAATCCTGCCTCGGTCATGGATGTGTGTGTTGCACTTAGGTTAGTTAGGTTTAAGTAGTTCTAAGTCTAGGGGACTGATGACCTAAGATGTTAAGTCCCATAGTGCTTAGAGCTATTTCAACCATTTTTGAAATTAAACTTGCAAATAAAGTGTTTAACGAAGGTTGTGACTTCAGGAAACAAAACTTGGCAAGAAAGACAGTACTGACATTGCCTTTGATAATGGAAGCAGGTCTTAAGGAAACCAAGACGCATTAATGGATGAACATGGAACTGGCTTGGTTTGCACTGACCCTGCGGTATAATCGTTCGTATACGTCGAGAACATGAGCGGTTCTGTTAAATACTCACCATCTATGTATGTACTGGGTTCTATAAAGAAAATATTCCGGATGTAATATTTTGTTAGTAGCTCGGTACGGTTATGCCTTGAGTATTACTCAACAAAATGGTACAGTGATATATGTCTTACCGAAAACCTGAAAAACAGGATTAACGTGGTCACCAGCATCTACCATTCACAAAATATCAGGAACCCATCATGCGAACTGTATTTCTCACTAATGGATTTTCCTGAAACGTTGCTAGTTGTAAGAGAGTTTTTTTCCAACAACATTATGTTGTTCGCGATTGTCATATGTTCTAGAATTAGGCAATAATCGGATGCAAAGTATATTGGCCTGTAATTCTACGCAGTTTTTTATCTTACTCTTTTTATAAACAGGAGTGCTCCTTCAGAGATACTTAGGCCTTCTTTATAATTATGGGCTACCGTATTCAACATAAAACTTCGAAGGAGTTCTGTCAATCACTCAAGCGTTGTTTGTTTATAGTAGTGTCACAAGTTTTAGCGTCAAGCGAGTGTTTCTTTCAGTATCACTCATATGTAGGGGTACTACGATCAAATATTGCTAAGGTACTTATTAGCTTCAATTTATTTTTAAATTGAAAATTTATCTTTTTCTACTTTCTGTTTGTTGCCTTCATTTGTCCAGTCCAAGAAATCAAGTATACAGGACCGAGTCCCAGCCTGTACACACTGTGGCAGGAAGTCAGAAGTTCTAAGTAACCAACTACTCTGGCGTCGACGAAATGTTTAATCTCAGACATTGTCGTTGTCTTCTTGACATAATTCACCACGTGTAGGAAGTGGAAGGAATTTCCGTGTGACCGCGGGTCGTTATGCAACGTATGTTACACATAATGACATAATATCTTTCACTTAATGTCGACGAATGCATATAAAGAGCTGCTAAGCTTATTTTTGTGTTACATATTCAACAACTGTTACTATATCTTATCATAACTGTAGACGTGGATTGAAAATCGCTGCTGCCTGCTTTGAAACAGCTCGACCACAAGCCCTCGTTTGTGGTTTTATGTTAGCAAAGCTGAGCTCACTTTTTTAAGCTAGGGGAATCGGGATAGTTGTAGAAACGGTACAATGACCGTTTCTTTACGGACTGGAATGGAAAATGGAAATGAGCGTTTGGCGGCATTGACCGGGAGGCTCCTTAAGGGGCAGGTCCGGCCGCCTTGGTGCAGGTCTTATTACATTTGACGCCACATTGGGCGACCTGCGCGCCGGATGGGGATGAAATGATGATGAAGACAACAAAACACTCAGTCCCTGAGCGGAGAAAATTCCGGACGCAGCCGGGAATCGAGCCCGACGGACTGGAATGAGAAGGAAGGACAAAAATAACAATCGTGTTGATTCGTTTATCAAAGAAGATTCGTCGCATCACGGTAGGAACGGCGTTCCTGCTGTTCGTGAAGTGGACATAGAAGATCGTTCATATTCTTTTTCATAAATTCCAAGTCTAGATACAATCTGCATTTATCAGATTTTGATCAAGATTAAACTTCCGTTCGTAACAGCACTGTGAGTGGGAAACATGTGTTTGGGAAGTAACGGATGTGTGTTCTGGATAGTAATGAGATAATAGTTGGGTTTTTGATATCGCATTACTGGAAGATGCTTTTAAAAAAAGTTATTTTACGTCGCTTCGCTTACTGCATTTTGCTAAATTTCTCATCTGTATGTATCAACTACGTTTAGTATCATCGATAACATATTTACTTATCCTCCTCTTTGTCTTTATCTACAAAAACTCATAAGAGAAGGAAGTAGACCTGGAAAAGGCCCAGAGATGGAGGATGATTCCAGATGGATGACGTCATGACCAGAAAGGCATTCCAAAATACGATTTTGCGGTGTAAGACGTACACAGAAGCAGATATAGACTCAGATCACCGTTTATTAATATCGAAGAGCAGACTGATGTTCAAGAGAATCATCCTGAAGAATCAATGTGAAATTATGTCAGATGCTGAAGAATTCTCTAAAGCTGAAGATACTGTGCTAATGAACACCGCACTGGGAGTCAGTTAAAAGGGCATGGACATCTCTAAAAAGAGCAAGCACAGAAGTCGGACAGACAATCATAGGTACAAGGAAGGTTACTTCGAGGAAATCTTTCGTAACACAAAAAATACTTCAACTGATCAACGAAAGATGGTACTACGAAAATGTTCAGGGAAATTCAAGAATGCAGCAATATAAATCGCTTAGGATTTAAATAAATAGGAAGTGCAGGAAAGCCCAGACGAAACGGCCGGTGGAAAAATGTGAAACCGATTAAGAAATTGTCATTGGAAGGATTGTGTCAGCGTACAAAAAGCTAATCAACTTTCGGTGAAATTAAAAGCAAGAGTGACAACATTGGGAGTGTAATGGAAATTCCATTGTTAAACGCTGAGGACAGAGCGAATAGTTGTAACGGTTGGCCTATGACGAGCGTTATTACGTAATTTTAACCCTTGTACAAAGAATTAAGACAGGAGAATGTCTTTGTGGCCGGCTGGGAGCTCTGACGTACCACGTGTTCTCGACCGCATTATATTTACATTTCTTTCGCTGTACGCAGCGCTCTACGCTGAGTACGCCGGAACGCGAGTGGTCCCGAATTACGTCCTTTGTGCATTTATTTGCCTTAAGACGACAGGACGATGTTTCCATATAATTTTTACCTTAATGCCGTATGCTGGAACTAAAGGATGGATGTTGGCTCACTACATAGCTTCTTACGTTAATCTGAAGATGCCCCACAAGGGCATTGCCAGTAAATAGATATAAACAATTTGCAACCAAGACTGATCTATTTCAAACTTAGCGAATGTATTGAACAATACTGCTGAGCGGTTAGGCAAGCCAGAAGCAGGAGATTTGTCAAGCGCTACTGTGTGAAAAATGCTGTAGTAGAAAACATATTGCAGTATGTAGTTCCCTGAATCTTTTGGGGAGACACAGTATCCGACCACTAGTGCGTGCGTAGTGGCAACTGGGCGACAAAACTCCGGCAGCCATGGGGCCTCGGGATGCCGATAATGGTGAGCAAGAAATAAAAATATTATTAAAAGCCAGTCTTGCGTTTATGTAACTGACTGACTGGCGTAATGATTTTCATTCACCCAGGGTGAAAGGTTATCAGTGATAAAACTGGTTGATAACGTGAACAGTCTAATGAAAAGAGAATATAGGTTGAGGGTAAACCGAAGGAAGCTGAAAGCAATAATGTTAATGCTGAACTATTAGAGATACTAATGGATAAACACGGGAAATATTCGCCACAGTATGTGCATTATGAATAATTCAGAATATATTTGATAGGTGCTACAGTAGCTGACTTCGCTTTCATTGGTAGCTACAGGTTTTATGGAAACATTGATGTGTACTTACCCGATTTAAGTTTAATATTGAGCAGTTTTATTTCCTTGTGAGATAAATAATTACTAGAACTGATGAGAGCATTTTCTGGAATTTATGGAATCTCTGACAGAAGAGAAACTTGAGATTTCGTGTACGGAAGATCTGTAACTTCGTCGTAGTCATAACATTATTAGCGCCATCAATCTGATGAACCATTGTGCACTTGAGGGTACTGGAATACTGGGCCCCTATTGCTCGAATTTTCACTTGAACCAAATATTTTAATAATTTTTGAGGTGCTCAGGATCTGGAGCGCGTGAGCAGATAGGCAAAACAAACAAAAGTTCTGTAATCTCCTATAGAGAGGCAGAACGCCACAAAGTTATCTTCAAAAAGTGTGTATGGGTGTGTGAGTGTGTGTTTGTGTGATTACGATCAATCAAGTCAATAACGAACAAAGTTCCCTCGGAATTGTTAAAAATCATTCGGAAAATCGGCTGTTAAACTGTAAGAGGAAGTGTAGAACTTACGAGACCGATATACCGACAGACTTTCTGAAAAATATCATCCACACAATCCCGACTATAGTAAGGCTGTGTTAAGTTGATAACTATCGCACAACCAGCTTATTGGCTCATGCATCCATGTTACTGACATCTTTTAGATGACGATTAGCTTGGTTTAGAAAAGGTAAAGGCGCCAGACGGGCAACAGAAGCAACAGTGTGCTTGGCAGTAGAAGTAAGATCAGGGCTAGGTCATAGGATTTGACGACCAAAAAAAAAAAAAACGCACAGGTGCAAGATGTTCATTATTCTGAGAAAAATTGGTGTAAGCTATAAGGAATGACGGTAATACTCATCATGTACAAGAAACAAATGAGGTAACACTAGGAATGATAGACATAGAATATAGAGCTCGGATTGAAAAGGGTACAAGACAGAGATGCAGACCGTAGCTCTTACTGAACAATCTGTAAATCGAAGAAGTAATGACAGAAATAAAGGAAAATATCTGGAGTGAGTTTAAAATTTGAGGGTGAAAGTTTATCAGTGATAAGATTGGCTGACAGCGTGAACAGTCCAGTGAATACAGAAAATAGGTTGGAGATAAAACGAAGGAAGATGAAAGCAATAACCAACGGCAGAACTGAGATTACCAGCAAGTTAACATCGTATCTGATGACCGCGACGTAGGAGACGTGAAAGAATTCTTCTAGCTTGGAAGAAAATAACACATGGGGGACGAAGCAAGGACGTAAACAGTAGACTAGCACACTTAATGATGACATTGCTGACCATGGGAATTTGCATAAAAAATTGGCCTTCATGCAAGGAAGGAATTTCTGAATATTTGCGTTTGGAGCACAGTGTTGCATTATAATGAAAAGAAGAGATTGAAACGGCTGAGACGTGGTGCTGTAAGGGGACGTCAAAAATTACGTGGACCGATAAGATTAGGAATGAGGAGGTTCGGCGAAGAACTGGTGAAGAAAGCAATATAAGGAAATCATTGACGAGAAGAGCAAATAAGATGGGAGCACATATGTTAAGACATCAGAAATTGAGTTCCATTGTGCTTGAAATAACTGAAGAGGATACAAACTGTAGGGGATGACAGAGATTGGAATACATCCAATAAATAACTGAAGTGGGTGCAAGAGTTACTCTGAAATGAAGAGTTTGGCACAAGAGAGGAATTCCTATCGGGCGTGTTCAAAGTAGTCGGAAGAATGATGGCTTAAAAAGTAATAAGAATAATTTTCTATGTGCTGCTACTGTCAGTTTAAAGTTCGTTTGTGAAGTTGTGTAGACATACATCCACATCTTTCTCAGATCTCTGTCAAATTTTTATGACGTCACTGTTGTTAGTAAGTATAGCAACAATGTCTCTTCATCCACCTCTACAATACGTGTTCTCAAACGCTGCCGAAAGCGTAATACACGATGGCTGACTGAAAAGTAATGCCTACACCATCGTAACTCTTCAGTAGTTGGCAGCATTGGTATGCGGCAGGTACTTTCTTGTTCCGTAGCCACTTCTCTACAGCTCCAGTTGGCGGGAAGCCTTATCATTGAACGGTTGTGTTCTTACAGTGCAAAGTGTGGAACCCTGCACAGGCGGTCGGTCAATGCGATTTAAGCAACGTGCAGTCATTGAATTCTTGACAGCAGAAGGTGTCAGCCCAAAGGAGATTCATCAGAGAATGGAAGCAGTTTATGGTGATTGTGTTGATGTGAGAACTGTGCGTCGTTGAGCTAATAAGTTTAAAGATATTGAGGCGGGAACATCTCACCTGCGTGACAAGCAAAGAGTTGGACGTCCTGTGACATCAACCACCGAGTTTCACAAGCAAAATGTTGACAGATTCATTCAGGCCGATCGTCGTATCACTCGGACAGAAACTGCCAGCACATTCGGTATTTCACAAGAACGTGTGGGTCACATTATTGCTTTGCTTGGCTGTCGGAAGACCTGTGCACGATGGGTACTCCAGATGCTGACTCCTGAAATGAAAGCTCACAGACTTGAAATTTGCCAGGCACTCCTCTCGGGTTACGAGAATGTAGGAGACGCCTTTCTTCATTCAACTGTGACAGGAGGGCACACCATTACGACCCGGAGACGAAACGACAGCCTACGGAATATCGACACAAAGACTGCCCCAGAAAAAGAAATTCAAGACGCAGTCCTCAGCTGGAAAAATCATGGCCACAGTGTTCTGGAACACAGATGGTGTTATCCATGTTGATTTCCTTGATCGTGGAACAACAATAAATTCAGAGCGTTACATCACAACGCTGCGAACTCTGAAACGACTGCTAACAAGGGTCCGAAAGGAAAAGGGAAATGTTTTCCTGCAGCATGACAATGCCGAACCATACACTTCATGTGTCACACAGCAGAACTTCAGAAACTCACCACCGTACAGCATCCTCCATACAGTCCAGATGTAGCACCGCCTGAATTCCATCTGTTCCCGATAATGAAAGACTATCTGCGGGGACGACATTATGCTTTTGATGAAGACGTTGAGAGGACTGTGAGACTGTGGTTGCGGCAACGGAGTGTCGACTTCATCCGCGACGGCTTCAGAGAACTTGTTCATCGTTGGCAAAAATGTATCCAACTAGCTGGTGATTATATGGAAAAGTGAATATTGGTAATTAAAGATCACATTCCAAGGATTATTTCTGCGTTTGATTTACTAAAATATCCCCATCCAAACCCAATTAACGAAGGTAGAGGCATTACTTTTCAATCAACCCTCGTATCTTGGACAAACCTTTCTAAAAATGATAGTGAACTGACGTCGTGTAACTAACTTTTGTTGATAATCTTTGGGTTCTGATTCGCTTCCCCTCAACGTGATCAGGCAAATACCGGTTCCCTTGAGACTGGTTTAAAAGCGGAGCCCCAATTCCGTTCGCTTGAACCAAGCGAGTCTGATGCGATATTGTCGTGACCTTTGAGACTGCTTACCAACATTGCCTTGCTTACGCTCATTACGACCATATTACTAGACAAAACTGCACACGGCCGTTTCCGCTGACTTTCTGTAGGTCTTGTTGCTGAATCGCAGGGAGACGACCTCTGACAACATACGCCGCGTGTCGGCGCCTCGTAACCGATAGCTTATCACTTGCCCAGCACGTATTTATTACGTTTTGTGTTTCAGAAATGTAGATAGCACACGCAGTTGTGTCAAGTGCAGGTCAATGTTCATTGCGAGTCCATGTTCAGAAACGTTCCACACGATCAACGGTATTCTATAAGGACGTCCTACGTTTCTAGTGACTGATTGTTTCAATCTCCCGTTGCAGCGAGTTCTGTGTTTTACCAGAATTACATGTAACTTAATATATGCCTGACCACGTTTGTCTGACAATGTTTCTTTCTGTGCACTGAAAGTGTTTAAATAACAACAGCTTATGTTGCATATCTGAACTCCAAAGTTTTACATTGACCGTAATAAAATTGATTACTTGTCCTTTCTATCGAAGGTACTTAAAAGGTAGTGTATAATTTCGGAAGTAACACGTATTTGTGTACAGACTGCAAGAAAACTTTCATTTTTATTACTATAGTACACTGAAAGGCAAAAGAAACTTGTATAGGGAAAAGTATTGAAATACAGAGATATATCAACGGGCAGAATGCGGCGCTGCAGTCGGCAACGCCTATATAAGACAGCAAGAGTCTGGTGCAATTCTTAGATCGGTTACTGCTGCTACAATGGCAGATTATCAAGATTTAAGTGAGCTAGAACGTGGTGTTACAGTCGGCGCACGAGCGATGGCACATAGGATCCCCAAGGTAGAGATGAAGTGGGGATTTTCCAGTACGACCATTTCGCGACTGTACCGTGAATATCAGGAATCCGGTAAAACATAGATCTCCGACATCGCTGCAGTCGGAAAAGGATCCTGCAAGAAGAGGGCCAATGACGACTGAAGAGAATCGTCCATCGTGACAGAAGCGCAACTCTCCCGAAAATTGCTGCAGATTTTAATGCTGAGACATGAACAAGTGTCAACGTGCGAACCATTCAACGAAACATCATCGATATAGGCTTTCGGAGCCGAAGGCCCACTCGTGTACCCTTGGTGACTGCACGACACAAAGCTTTACGCCTCACCTGGGCCCGTCAGTACCGACACTGGACTGTTGATGGCTGGAAACATGTTGACTGGTCGGACGAGTCTCGTTTCAAATTGTATCGAGCGGATGGACATGGATGGGTATGGAGACAACTTCATGAATCCATTGACCCTGCATTTCAGCAGGGGACTGTTCAAGCTGGTGGAGGCTCTGTAATTGTGAGGTGCGTGTGCAGTTTGATTGATGTGGGACCCCTGATACGTCTAGATACGACTTTGACAGGCGACACAAACGCAAGCATGCTGTCTGATCCCCTGCATCCATTCATGTCCATTGTGCACTCCGACGGACAATTCCAGCAGGACAATGCGATACCCCATACGTCCAAAATTGCTACAGAGTGACTCCCGGAACACTCTTCAGAATTTAAACACTTCCGCTGGCCACCAAACTCGTTAGACCTGAACATTATTGAGCATATCTGGGATGCCTTGCAACGTTCTGTTCAGAAGAGATCTCCACCCCTTCGTACTCTTAACGGATTATGGACAGACCTGCAGGATTCGCTGTGTCAATTCCCTGCAGCACTACTTCAGACCTTAGTCGAGTCCATGGCACGTCGTGTTGCGGCACTTCTGGGTGCTCGCGGGGGCCCTACACGATATTAGGCAGGTGTACGAATTTCTTTGGCTCTTCAGTGTATTTCACATATAATTTTAATGACTGCCAGTGAATGTAAATCCAATGTGGGCACTAAATTTGCGACATCATGAAGGCGGATGGCAACAAATGCCACGAAGTTTATTACAAGCTAGAATACTTGAATAATCAGTATGTCGGTGAAATCATAGTAAATATGTAGGCTGTTACGCCATCTGCTTTCTGCATGTAAAGAATAGGTGTTTCAGTCATAAAAAGTAGGTGATTGTTGTTTATTTGCGTAATGATCGTATTATCCTTCGTAATCGTCTACCAGTACGTGCTGGAATTGGAATTCGAAAGCGGCAGGATCGTGGACTATTGTGATGATGATTTATCGTTCCGCCATATTACTGTTCGCGGGGTCCCACGATTGTCATACGAACATGAAATGGATCAATTCAGGAGGACAGTTCTAAATGCCATGCAGATTCTCAATGGACCCACAAGACATGTGCATTTATGCAATCAGTGACGACTTTGACGTAGGCAAAAGAAGGATGGACAGATCAGCAACTGGCTAGGAGTAAACAGTTTCTACATATCGCTGAGCAAATGTGTTTGTACAAGGCGCAACAATAAGAGGCGCAACAAATAATACTCGGCCTTTATCATTTACATACGACAAAGGTGATAAATATACGTGTCTCGACAATGACAACAGACGAAGCTGGGCTCCACATATTCGAGATATAATAAATAGATGTGAGAGAATGATCAGTGTAAAACAGGCGATAACTGGCATTAAATAGGGAGCAAATGAAAACACATGTCTGAAAGTACACTCTAAGACAAAAATATACGACGCACCACGAGGGAATTATCCGAATGGAATGGATATCGGTAAATGTGATACAAATGTAAAAACAAACAAATCATTACAATTTCAGAAAAACTTAATGATTCATTCAGGATAAACAGTTTCACAAACTGAGCAACTCAATAGCGGGTTGGTACACCTCTGGCCCTTATGCAAACAGTTTTTCACCTTGTCATTGATTGATAGAGTTATTGAATGTGCTCCTGAGCGATATCGTGCTAAATTCTGTCCAATAGGCGCGTTAGAACATCAAAATCTCAAGATGGTTCGAGGGCCCTGCCCATAAAGCTCCAAAAGTTCTTAACTGTGGAGAGATCCGGCGACCTTGTCGCCAAGGCAGGGTTTGGCAAGCACGAAGACAAGCAGTACAAACTCTCTCCGTGTGAGGAGGGGCATTATCTTGCTGAAATGTAAGCTACGGGTGGCTTGCCATGAAGGGCAACATAACGGGACATTATCGTCGACATACCGTTGTACTGTAAGGGTGCTGCGAATGACAATGAAAGAGATCCACGGTCGCGCGGTGGAACAGATTGCGACGGCAAAGGGAGAGCGCCGCGGGCGGAGGGTATTTAAATCGGCCGCCGCCGCGACCGAACCCAGTTCCCTCTGAGCAGCCATAGCGTACGGATCTATGTGCAGGCACGTTCACAGGAGCTCAGTCCGTCAGTTCACCTGATGATGGCGACATGTATGAACGCCGAAATATTGTGCCCGTTGGACACTGTAGACCGGCAGTACACCCGTGGATATTTTGATTATCAAATACACCGGAAGAAACTCAAGAATCACATCATACACCTTTACGGGGAGGAGATGTACCGCAGCATGAAGAAATTTGGAAAGTTGCGCCACCGTAGTTTTCGTCTGCTAAGTACTCTTGCCTTTCTAAAGAGATGTCGTTCCGAGAATGTTGTTCCAAAGTTTGCTAAGGTTATGCATCACATCGATTCTGCAACAGCTAAGAGAATCAAGAAACGAGCCAGCCTCGCATTGGTACGTGAGAGAGTGCAATTCACCCGCCGGAGCCTTGAGTTTATCTCACAGGAATTACTGAAATTTCATTTGCAACTGGCTTGTAATTTCACTTCTTTTTCCTGGGATTGGATTGATGGTGTCACCTGGGTTGCAGCTGATTCGGCCCATAAGAAGGCAACGGGACGTTAAACAGCTAAGTTCTCACGTCTCCTTGACAAAACATCTCTGCAGGTTCCGTGCAAGACTGTCATCAATTTGAGTGGCATGGTGCTGAGTGATGATGCGATCTCGGTTTTGCAGAAACGTCTGAACTTCGCTCCCACCCCCAAGTTCACTCCGGTCGCAGGAATTGTTAATGCTGTTGAATAGGTTGTAGCTCGACTTCCGCCTGAATCAGACGAGGAAATACGTCGTGAAACTTGTCGTGCGTTGACGAAATCCAAGCCGATGAAGTCAAATATGACCAGTAACGAGAGAGCGGTCATTCGTGATCTGAGGGAGCGCTCTGAAATTGTTGTCTTACCGGTTACCGGCTGACAAAGGCAATGCTACAGTTGTTGTCTCCCATAAGGACTACACTGATAAGATGCAGACCCTGCTAAATGACGATTCCTACTGGAAGATCAGCGTTGACCCTACAAAGAAGGTGGAGAAAAAGACGAGGTCGCTTCTCAAGGACGCAGATTTGCCGGATCGTGACGCCAAGAAATTGTTACCCCAAGGTCCGGTACCGCCTAGACTATATGGACTCCCAAAGGTTCACAAAGAGGGGGTACCATTACGCCCCATTGTCAGCAACATCAGGGCACCTACATATTTGTTGGCGAAATACCTGACGGGAATATTAAGTCCTTATGTGGGTAAATGCCCTCATCACATCCGTAATTCCGTGGATTTTGTTAAACGCCTTGATAGCATCAGGTTGGATGAGTCAGATATCATGGTGAGTTTTGACGTCGTTTCCTTGTTTACGAGGGTACCCCTGCGAGAGTCACTAGAATTGATTAGTCAGGAGTTTGACGAGAAGACCACTGAGTTTTTAGGGCATGTCTTGGCTTCCACGTATTTTCTTTTTAATGGAGAATACTACGAACAAACGGAGGGAGTCGCCATGGGTAGCCCACTCTCACCGGTGGTAGCAAATTTGTACATGGAGAACTTCCGAATGGAAACCTACTTGGTTTATCCGTTACGTGGACGACACGTTCGTCATCCGGCCACATGGTATGGATAAACTCCTTGCCTTCCTTACACATCTAAACTCCATACATCCCAACATCAAATTCAAAAAATGGTTCAAATGGCTCTGAGCACTATGGGACTTAACTTCTGTGGTCATCAGTCCCCTAGAACTTAGAACTACTTAAACCTAACTAACCTAAGGACATCACACACATCCATGCCCGAAGCAGGATTCGAACCTGCGACCGTAGCGGTCACGCGGTTCCAGACTGAAGCGCCTTTAACCGCACGGCCACACCGGCCGGCATCAAATTCACTATGGAGACTGAAACGGAGGGTAAATTACCTCTCCTTGACGTCTTGGTCAAGAGAAGTGCTGACCTAGGCACCCTAGGTCATGGAGTGTATCGGAAGACAATGCACACTGATCTGTATTTGCTGCACGCAGACAGCTGCCACCGCCGGCCGGAGTGGCCGAGCGGTTAAAGGCGCTACAGTCTGGAACCGCACGACCGCTACGGTCGCAGGTTCGAATCCTGCTTCGTGCATGGATGTGTGTGATGTCCTTAGGTTAGTTAGGTTTAAGTAGTTCTAAGTTCTAGGGGACTGATGACCACAGAAGTTAAGTCCCATAGTGCTCAGAGCCATTTGAACCATTTTTTGAATTTGATGTTGGGATGTATGGAGTTTAGATGTGTAAGGAAGGCAAGGAGTTTATCCATACCATGTGGCCGGATGACGAACGTGTCGTCCACGTAACGGATAAACCAAGTAGGTTTCCATTCGGATGACGACAGGGCTTCCTCCTCGAAGGTTCGAATCCTGCCTCGGGCATGGATGTGTGTGATGTCCTTAGGTTAGTTAGGTTTAAGTAGTTCTACGTTCTAGGGGACTTATGACCACAGCAGTTGAGTCCCATAGTGCTCAGAACCATTTGATTTGAACAGCTGCCACCACCCTTCACAGAGGAATGGGGTACTTAAAACTCTAGTACACAGGGCGCGCACTATCTCTGATGCAGAGAGCCTACCCCAGGAACTGGAACATCTGAGAACTGTATTTCGAAAAAATGGGTACTCAGAGTGGCAGATTCAACGTGCTCTCCGCCCAACCACTGCAGCACAATCTGTGGAGATGGACGAAATTACGAGGGAGGAGGTAGACATTGCGTTTATTCCATATACAGGCGCACTCTCGGGGAAAATCGCCCGCATTTTGAAGAAACACCGGGTCGTAACTGTGTTTTGTCCTCCGAATAAAACTCGCGCATTGGTGGGGAGCGCCAAAGATGACCACGGTTTGAAGAAGGCCAGCGTGTACCAGATTCCGTGCCAATGTGGCAAGTCATATATTGGTCAGACGATGCGTACCGTCGAGCATCGATGCCGTGAAAACCAGAGGCACACTCGACTGATGTATCCGAGCAAGTCGGCGGTCGCTGAACATTGTTTGTCGAAAAATCACGCTATGGAGTATGAACGCACGAGGATTCTGGTTCAGACGTCGACATACTGGGACTGCGTTGTTAGAGAAGACATCGAAATTCGCACCAATGACGACCTTATAAACCGTGACTGTGGCTATAGTCTTAGCAAGGCTTGGGAACCAGCGATCTGGTTAATCAAGAGTGAATCGAGAAAACGTATATTTGTGACGACCACGGCGAACAGAGCCATCACACCGACGTCATCTCAGACGCCGTCGCAATCTGTTCCACCGCGCGACCGTGGCGCGGGTCGCGGACAGCGGAGGGAATGCGCTGCGGCCGGAGGGTATTTAAATCGGCCGCCGCCGCGACCGAACCCACTTCCCTCTGTGCAGCCACAGCGTACGGATCTCCGTGCCGGCACGTTCACAGGAGCTCAGTCCGTCAGTTCACCTGATTATGGCGGTATGTATGATCGCCGAAATATTGTACCCGTTGGACACTGTAGACCGGCAGTACACCCGTGGATATTTTGATTATCTCGATAGTGTTTCGCAAGAAGACCATTTTATTCCCTCCAGGGATTCCAATTTGAGTTCACGAAGTCTCGCCCGTTGATCGAACCTACCGATAACAAAGCTAGTGTTCAACCACTGAATTGCTTCGATGTGTTCCTTTAATCCAACCTGTTGGGGTTCCACACACTCAACCAGAGCTCAACATGGGTCGCACTAGTGTTCTATAGGCGGTCTTTTTTACATATTAACTACACTTTCCTAAAACTCTCCAAATAAACAGAAGCCGAACAGCATCCTGTCCTACAACCGTCCTTATATGTACCTCCCATATCATATCGCTTTCCATCGTTACCCTTAAATATTTAATCGACGTGACTCTATGAAGCTAATACCGTATTTGAACATTACGGGATTTTTTTCTCTGCTCAGCTGCATTAACTTACATTTTTATACAGATAAAGCCAGCTGCCATTCATAACACCAATTATAATTTTTGTGGAAATAATCTTGTATCCTCCTGCAGTCATTCAACGACTACACGTTCCCGTACGGCAGAACGTCATCAGCAAACAGCCGTTCATTGTTGCTCACCCTGTCCATCAGATCATTTTCGTATACACAGAATAATAGCGGTCCTGTCACACTTCCCTGGGGCGCTCCTGACGCTACCCTTGCCTCTGATCAAAACTCACCGTCGAGGACAATATACTGACAATGAGTTCTGTTACATAAGAAGTCTTCCAGCAACTCACACATCTGTAAGCCTATTCCGTATGTTGCTACCTTCGTTAACAGTCTGCAATGGAGCACAGTATCGTACGCTTTCCAAAAATATAGGAATATGCAATCTGCCTGTTGGGCTTCACCCACTGTCGCAGGATATAGTGCGCGGGAATGTCAAGCTGAGTTTCGCACCAGCTATGCTTTCTAAATCCATACTGATTTGTGAACAGACGTTTTTCCGTCTCAAGGAAAACTGTGTATATTCTACTGCAATTCGATATTAAGGATACTGATCTGTAATTTTGCGGGTCTGTTCTTTTCCCCTTCTTATACAGAGGAATCACCTGCGCTTCTTTCGCTTTGGATCCGCCATAAATGCAAGCTAAATAAGGGACCAGTGCTGCAAAGTATTCTCTGTAAAACCGGCCTGCTATCCCACCTGCACTTGGCGACATATTTGTCTTCACGTCTTCCAGTTTCTTCTCTAGACAAGGATATCTATTACTATGTTCTCCATATGGGATACTGTGCGACTGTGGTACGATTTTCCTACATGAATGGTTCCTTAAACGCGAAATTTTAAACTTCAGCTTTTCTTTTATTGTCTTTCATTGCCTTAGCAGACTGGTCAACGAGTGACTGGATAGAAGCCTTCGACGCGGTCAGCTACTTCACGCAGGACGCGAAGAGGTGTTACGGCAAACGTTTGTTTCATAGCACGACTGATCATCAATTATGGATGCTTCAGACAGCATCGACACCGCATCTTGCTGCTGAGTCACAGTGTTGTGAATCGCGGAGGATGTGAACTATTTGTTCTTTGGATGCTACAATCGAAGAAAAGGGTCGGCAATACAACTCGGCGTTTGGCGTTCAAATGTCCTCTTCCAACATCTGTGGTGACAGTCCTTGCAACAAAAGATATGGGGTAAAGAAGGAACTGTTTCCCTTACTGTGCCCAGAAAAATTAAAAGTGTAAGGCAGATCCATGTAATCATATGAAACACTGTCAAAATGTAGAAGAAACTTGTATGTCTGAGTTTGTCTTTTAATTTAGACCAGTTAATATAGTCAAAGTCAACTCACTGAGCTCAGACCTGTACAGAGTGCTTATTGGTAGTACTTCTGCAAGTAATGCAAATCTGTTGGTTATCTAGTTCTGTAGTGTGTACCCTATATTACGGTTTCTTTCTTTTTTTTTTAACTGACCTAACGAAATACCACATATTGTCTCATTATGAACGTTCGTTGCAACTAGTTCTGTCTGTCGATGCAATTAAGCTAAATCGTTGTATCCGACGTACCTAAACCAGCTAAGTAATCGTAAAAATTACGTTATAAATATTAAAAATTGTATGTAGATGCATGTAAGGGCACAGAGATAAAAGCCAATAAAAAATAAAGAGGCGTGTCAAGAGTCACCATAAACTTCAATTATCTCACTGCTTTGTCGTATACCGATACAATACAGAACCATTTCAATTTTTTGTGATTGTAAGGCATACCTGCTGATAGATTCCGGCCAAAGGCAGCGTACAGTAATGTTAAAACTTCATTCATTCAAATTTCGAGATCTTGCACGCCAACTCTCTTTAGTTCCGACTTGTTGGCTTCGAAAGTTACGCTAACTAGGGATGATAGAATAAATCAAAAAGCTACAGAATTTCATCAGTGAGTGACACTACCTTTTACGCAAGCATTATGAGTTTCTGGACTGTGCATGTTTGAACAATTGATAATGACTGTAGTCTTCTGTTCATTAGTTACACGATTTAAAAGCAAGCGCAGTGCACTTAATGTTCTTAAGGTGGTCGTTGGCGTTATGTAGTCACGTAAGAGTAAATAGTGGGGTATCTTTTGATTAGGGTATTAGCACAATCATGTAGAAACTGCCACATGGAAGAAAGGTTATCTTTGTTGCTTTATCCGGTAAGACATCTCTAATTAGCAGCACTACAGTGTCATACTTGTTCCCCTTGATGTTCAACATATAATGTGTGTGTGTGTGTGTGTGTGCGGGCGAAACAGTGCATCTGAATGCACGTAGACTACGCTAATAAGAAAACCGTGTCGAGCAGTTGTTTGCTACTGATGGCTACTAACGACAATATCGAAATAGTTCTTTCTGTACACAGTAAATTTCAGCATGTTATCAAGTGACAACCAATATGTTACAAACCATAGGATGTCATTCTGCCACTTAAGCACCGGTATCAAAGAAACCGTGCTGGAACGTCTGAACTTGTAGTGGAAGAAGCAATAGACGAAAGAAATTGTAGAAGGAGGAAAAGAACGGGATACGTAATTTGTTTCTATACAACCATTAAAGAAAAATGTAACTGGTAACAGAAAAATTACTAGATAAATATTCATACAAATTAACAGGATCTGGTAACACAGGTTGGACCTAATCTTTTACACTCGTAAGAGCAGCATTTATGTACGTCATAGGATTTGAAGGATTAGGTTTCGGAATACGTACGTGATAATTGTAACCTGATTTTCGGAAACACACTGATTAATTGCAAATGACGGCCAACTGATTTTTATAGCGGAGAATAAAATGGCTCTGAGCAATATGGGACTTAACTTCTGAGGTCATCAGTCCTCTAGAACTTAGAACTACGTAAACCTAACTAACCTAAGGACATCACACACATCCATGCCCGAGGCAGGATTCGAACCTGCGACCGTAGCGGTCTCGCGGTTCCAGACTGTGGCACCTAGAACCGCTCGGCCACACCGGCTGGCAGCGGAGAATAAAGACCATGTTCATACTATTTAGTTTCCACTAACTTTCATTATTAGACTTGATTTTATTTGCAGTCTGTTTCGTAGACACTACATCTTCATCTTGAGGTACCGTCATTGTGTGATAGTTGTGAGATACGACCGCACTTATATTCGGTTAACTTACTTACTTCAGTGTGGTAACTTTGCGACTGTTTCGGAAAGATCTATATTATGAATTGGTAATACTAATAAAATAAGGCTCATCAGGTACAAATCCAAAGGCGCTCAATAGCTTGTCTATAAATCGGTAACTATTTTAGTTTATCGTTACGTTAGTAAAACACAGGGTAACTATACTTTCGGTAAATCTGCTTAGGCGCAACGTTTTTTTGCTATCTTTTTTAAATACCAGGGCAGGCACGGCAGTTAAATCATTCCACACCCCATTTGTCGAGGATAATATCAGAACTTTGCTGGATGCGCTCTGCAGTAGTCCAACATGAAAAGCAACAGGGGTAACTTTATCCACATTCTTGCCACGACTTATCACTAAATCATAGGAAGAACGTACTCTGCAAGCACTGCGTGTGTTGATGTTCATCGTTTCCAGCAAACGTTAACTATTTGTCAAATAATACCTCACTTATGGCTCTTGAGGATTTGCTAGTCACAGTTTTCTGTTGCACGGCATTCTTGATTCAGCGACTCGTGCGTGTGCAGTCTTCAGATTCGTTGACCGTCTGATACAGGACAGAAATGCAAAGTTTCAATAATAACCTACTTTCATGAGTAGTTTAACACACGTATCTCCATATTTCAAGACTATTTCATTCCGTTTTTGCAATTCGAATTATTATGCTTCCCCTGTTAATAAATACATGTAAAGAGTCCATAGTTGATGGTAAGCAGTACGGATTAAACAGTTTCTTTTAAAGTGAAACAGTGGGGATTGGTAACGACGTAGGCTGTGGAGTGGAAATAAATGGAGGTTGTGAAGAAACAAATATGTTTTAGTAGTGACACAATATAGTACTGTTACCCAAAGATATTAAGTAACACACTTCCAAAAGAAATTAATAAAAATAAGCACAGTAATGTTAAAAAGTTAAACTTGTTCCATGTTAATCATTTGCAAAAATAATTCTGCGAAACACTTCATGATTGCTATGCTAACCGTCTCAGTAACAGTAGAATTAAATCCCTTTTCAAAATCCATTCAAAACAATCCATGACATAACTGAAGTACTCAGAAGAAAAAAATGACCAAACGTTTAAGCACTGAAATGCTATGTTTAACTCCATAACATTATCCCTCGCAACACACATAGGTTAATTAGGAGTGATTTAAAATAGAATGACAATATAAAATTAATCGTCGGTAAAGCAGATGCCAGACTGAGATTCATTGGAAGAATCCTAAGGAAATGCAGTCCGAAAACAATAGAAGTAGGTTACAGTACACTTGTTCGCCCACTGCTTGAATACTGCTCACCAGTGTGGTTCCGTACCAGATAGGATTGATTGTAGAGATAGAGAAGATCCAACGGAGAGCAGCGCGCTTCGTTACAGAATCATAAGTAATCGCGAAAGCGTTACGGAGATCATAGATAAACTCCAGTGGAAGACTCTGCAAGAGAGACGCTCAGTAGCTCGGTACGAACATTTGTTGAAGTTTCGAGAACATACCTTCACCGAGGAGTCAAACAGTATATTGCTCCCTCCTACGTATATCTCGCGAAGAGACCATGAGGATAAGATCAGAAAGATTAGAGGTCACACAGAAGCATACCGACAATCTTTCTTTCCACGAACAGTACGAGACTGGAATAGAAGGGAGAACCGATATAGGTACTCAAGGTACCCTTCGCCACACACCGTCATGTGGCTTGCGGAGTATGGATGTAGATGTGGATTATGGACCATGCCAGACAGAAAGGTTCATGACTAATCCAGCTACACACAAAATAAATAAAAGGCAGTGTACACAACACCGATGACCAGTATCTCTTACATTCGCTGTTAGCGCGTTGCCAGTCGCCAGCTGCCGTTGGTCTTTCAACGGGCACGCTTCAAGTCACACTTTTCCATTCCTACCTGACAGACTCCACTTGGTACGATCATATAACAGCAACATGGACTGTGGAGTGGAAGTAACCGGGGATTGTAACGTCACAAATACAATGTAGCAGTGACACGCTGTAACGACATACTTTTCCTATTGTGGATAAGTGCCACAAATATTACGCAAAACTATTTCAAAAAGATTAATAGAATGAGCACAGTAATCACAACAGCCTTCACTCCAAACTATGGCCCTTTCAATAGTTTTCTGATAACTGGCGTAAAAATGGTTAGCAGGTGAAATTTCGACTGCAAGTGGAAAGAAGTCACAATAACTCTTATAAAAACTGGAAATATTTTTCATAGCAGACATATGCGGAATAATATTAAGCAGGTAGTTCGTAACAAAAAACTAAAACACGAGAACACCAAATCAGCGAAGGTAGTAACTCAGTGCATTTGGTAGTTTTCTAAAGAATATTTTAGCAGTCCCAAGATTAATCTGTCAAAACTTTCCAATAATACAAAATGCATCCAAACGTGGAAGTTAGCACTATGTTAGCACTTGTGTCTGTGCTGTTGTCTGTAAGTGGATAGCAATGTAACGCACAATCTTAAAAATAATATATGCGGAAGTTTCAGAGAAATAACGATCAACTATCAAAACAACATATAACTGGCGCTGTGAAATATGAGAGTTTCCCTGGGCAGTTCTGGGTTCGGGGCGAACAGCACAAGGCGCAGTCACGTCCGTGCGCTCCAGGAAGTTATTTCCCGCCCACCGGGACAACACGGACCAGCCCGCCCTTATATTGGGGGGGCGGCTATGTGTTTGCAGCCAGCCACCAGCCGGCCTATCGTCTTGCAAGGCCGAAGTCTCGGCTGCTGCGCTGCTCCCCACAAGATTGTCCGCCGTCGCTGCAGCCGCTCGAGTAAACGTTGGCGCCTGGTTCATGCCTCTCACAAAGACAAGTATGTTTTCGCTGGCAGTCATTGCTGTACTCGTATCTTCTACAGCTTTGCAGACGCCATATTGACTTCCGTAGTCCTATCTTCTTCAAGTTTGCAGATGCCATATCGACTTGCTTATTATGGTAGTATGTTGTTTCATAGACCTCAGTGTCTACTAGTATGCTGCTTCAAGGCAACTGCACGTTGAAGATTTATTACAAACACGTCACTTAATGACTCATCAGTGATATATACACTGTGCGGTTGGTCCCGGCGGAGGTTCGAGTCCTCCTTCGGGCATGGGACTGTGTGTTTGTCCTTAGGATGATTTAGGTTAAGTAGTGTGTAAGCTTAGGGACTGATGACCATAGCAGTTAAGTCCCATAAGATTTCCCACACATTTCTGTAGTGATATAAGCCTTCAAAACATCATATGATAGCTGACACGAAAGACGACAAATACACATCTTCTCAGTAGCATAGCGAATGAAGACGTCGGTGAATAAAGACGGGGATGAAAGACTCAAAGTAGGTACGCTTAAATTTCCGTCTGATTAGAAAAGTGTTCAAGGAGAGTCTGCCCATACCAAACGACAAGAACATTACGAACAAAATGAAGAAAAAAAATAGGGTATCGTCTTTAAATAGAAATCTAAACGTTCTTGGTCCCGGGTTCGGACCTCGCCACTGCTTAATCTGTGAATAAATGTCATCATCAGTGGTGGCCGTGTCAAAGTGGATGGAGGAGCGGAGATTCAGAGCACTCTCTTGCCGTTAGGACGGGAAACAGCCCCTAAAAGGCGGAATAATCAGCAATGATCAACGGCATGAGGATGCATAAGGCAATGGAAACCACTGCATTAAAGACATATAATGAGTATCCAGAGGATATGTAGCTAGGAACTGGAGAAGTGTCGTGATGATCTCTCCATTGGCAAAAAATTCTGGGCAGGTCTTTTATTCCTCCCGTTTGGATCTCCAGGAGTAGAATGCCAAGGGAGAGGTGACCATGGGATGAAGATTGGATAACCAATGAAAGTGTAACGTTCTGTTAGAAGTCTGAATGTAATAGGATAGTCAGAATATCGTAAAAGAGAAATGCAGATGCTCAATCTAGGTATAGTGGGGTCAGTGAACTGAAATGCAAAGAGCTCAATGGATTATTGTCAGAAATGATCAACAGCAGCAGAAAGCGGTATAGCGGGAGTAGGATTCGTTGTGAATTCGAAGGTAGGGCAGAGAGTGAGTTACTGGAAACAGTTTAATGATAAGATTTTCCTCATCAGAATAAACAGCAAACCAACACCGATGACAGTACATCAGGTGTAAATGCCAACGCCACAAGTAGAGGATTAAGAGATAGAGTATATGAAGATACTGAACGGGAAATTCAACACGTGAGGTGAGACGAAAATATAATAGTCAAAACGTATAGGAATGCGGTTGTAGGGGACAGAGTAGGATAAAAGGCAACGGAAGATGAAGGGCTTGGTAATAGAAACGAGAGAGGAGGAAGACTATTTGAGTTCTGTAATAAATATCAGTTACTAATAGCGAATACACTGTTCAATATTGACAAGAAATGAATGTTGAAGCATTACTTAAAGAATTTCATCTCTTTTTATGTATAAATTATTTCAGAGTAGTTTTCCTGCGCAAATATGAACTGTTTAATTAAAGAAGTATTTCAAGTTGTCTATGAAACACATAATAAAACGGGTATAAACTGCAAATGCAGATCAACAGTATAACAGATGTTCGCCTATGGTTGAAACGAATAGGAGGAATTGTATTTTCGAATGTTTTTAAAAAATAACGAGATGCGAAAATGCTCATAGTAAACAGAATTTTGTCTGCTTCTCTTGCCTCCGTCGAACAAATTATTTTGTCTAAGTGTCTCTTTAGTAGACATAGATTTGATTTATAATTAAATATGTTAAAAACGGATAATATTCGTGTTGTCATTTATAACAAACAGTTATACACGCAATTATTAAGCTATACATGAATTATGTTTTTCTGTGAGAAAATTAGCTGGAACTGCGAGCTCAGCATATCATGGCAAAGTGCCGAAGCAGTTCGCATTCAGACTTTGCTTTCATCCTGCTATCAGCAAAACGCGTCCTTATATTATTTGCGGATCATTTAACAGTGACCTTTTGAACAACCGCAAATTACGTGTGATGTGACCATTGTCTCAGAACTATGATTCTGCTGCTCCAGCTTCTGTCAGATACAGACGCGACAGAAGTGATGGTGATGTTAAATTACTAAGGCTTGTAAATGTAAAAACATCCAGGAGCCAATTTTATTCCGAAGTCATGGCATTCTTTTTAGATGCCTTCGAGATGCAGAAGGAAGAATGCACCCCACCATCAACAATGCCCATTGCTCCATTCCTCAATGATAAAGAACTTAAATTCATTTGACATGTTGATTTTTTTACAAATTTTGCTACTTTATTCAAATACCGGGTCAAAATGCTTCGAGGCATACTTGGAAAAGGTCGAGAGGTGCGAGAAGATTCCAATCACATTACATCGTGAGGAAATTCGATAATTTTTTATTCCGCCCGCCTTAACTGCATTGATATTAAATTCAACTGTAGTGGTGACCGGCTTCTGGGTGACAGGTCCATTTTTAACCCACATACCTTGCTATTAATCGTAATTATTCATACAATATGGTGCCAAAAGGCACAGCAAAGTATACACTGAGCAACAAGTACACTCAATGCTATACATCCGTTGCTACTGGCTAACACAACGAAAGTCAGTACTGGACAGTTTCAGACTTTCCATACCGTGGCGCCCTGGCCGGAATAAGCAAGATTACATCATTATCAGGCAGAGATTCCGAACTTAGGTAGTAAATTGCAAGGCGTACACAGATGCAGATAAAGACTCAGATGACAATTTAGTAAGGATGAAGGCTAGGCTGAAGTTTAGGATAATGTAAAGAAATCTTCTGATATAAAGTTTGGTATTGCTTTGGCGTAGGTATGTACACTGGATTACTGGTTTCCGCAGGACTGAAGTGCCATTTTCAGATCCATAGAGTGCTGGATATGAAATCATGCTGTGCCACAAACCGTACGTTTGTTTCCATCCCAGCGAACGGATTTGCGTGGGTTGGCTGTCGGCTACATATTCGCCAGCCGACAGTGACAGGTATTTAGAAAGTTTAAGAGACTAGTCTGGAAGAACCAATGTGCAAAGAAGAGGGATACGGAAGTACTAAGGAATGAAGAGCTACACTTGAAGTTCTCTGAGGCTAGAGTTACTGCGATAATGAATAGCTCAGCAGGCAGTTTAATTGAAGAGCAATGGATTTCTGTAAAAAACGCAATCACTGAAGCTGCAAAGACAAACAGGTACGACGAAGGTAACTACGAAGAAACCAAGGGTAAGAGAAAAAATACTTCAACTGATTGACGAAAGGAGGAAGCACAAAAAAGCTCAGGGAAATTCAGAAAAACCGAAATACAATCAATTTGCAGTAAAATAAATACTAAATGCAGGGGAGGTAAGACGAAATGGATCCATTAAAATGTGAAGAAATCCAAAACGAAATGGTTGTCGGATGGACTGACTCAGCTATAGAAAAGTCAAAACGACCTATGCTGAAATTAAAAGCAAGGGCGTAAAATTTAAGAGTGCAATGCGAATTCGACTGTTAAATGCTGAGGAGAGAGCTCATTGATGCAGAGAGTACACTGAAGGCCTCTGTGAGGAGAAGGACTTATCTGATGATGTGATAGAAGAAGAAACAGGATTCGGCAGGGAAGAGATAGGGAGTCCAGTATAAGAATAAGAATTTAAAAAGCTTTGGACGGCTTAAGATTAAATAAGGCGAAAGGCATAGATAATATTTCATCGTAATTCCTAAAATCATTGGCGAAACTGTTGACAAAACGACTGTTGACGTTGGTGTGTAGAATGTATGAGACTGGTGATACATAGTGAGACATTCGGGAAAACATCATCTACACCACTGCGAAGGTAACAAGAACCGACATGTCTCGGAAGTATTGCGCAGTCAGCTTAACAGCTCATGTATCCAAGTAGCTGACAAGAATAATATACAGAAGAATGAAAAAGAAAATTGAAGGTCTGTTAGATGACAATCAATTTGACTTTAGGAAAGTTAAGGCACCACAGAGGCAGTTTAGACGTTGCGGCTGATGATGGAAATCAGACTGAAAACAAAACAGGACGAATTCATTGAATTTGTCGACCTGGATAAGGCGTTCGACGATGCGAAGTAATGCAAGATGTTTGAAATTCTGAGGAAGGTAGGGATAAGCTATATGGAGAGACGGGTAATAGACAACATTTACAAGAGCCAAGAGGGAATATTATCTATTCACATAAATGATCTGGCGGATAGGGTGGGCAGAAATCTGTGGATGTTTGCTGATAATGCTGAGCTGGAAGGAAAGATGTCCTCTTGAATGACTGCAGGAGGATACAGGATTAGTTAGGCGAAATTTCTAGTTGGTGTGATGCGAAGCAGTTAGCTCTAAATGCCTTAAAATGACATTAAGGCAGATGAGTTGGAAAAACAAAGCCGCAGTATTCGAATACGGTGTTAGTACTGTACTACTTGACACAGTCGCGTCTATTAGATATCTAGGCAACGACTGCAAAGCGATATTAAATGGAACGGACATATAAGATTTGTAGCAGGGAAGCCGAGCGGTCGACCCCCTTTTACTTTGAGATTCTCAGGAAAGTTTGGTGCACCTGTATAGAAGACCGTATACGGTACACTTGTGGCCTGTTCTTGCGTATTGCTCAAGTGTTTGGGATCGCCACCAGGTGAGATTGAAGGAACACATCGAAGCCATTCAGAGACTCGCTGCTAGATTTGTTACCGGTAGGTTCGAATAACAAGCAAGTATTATAGAGACGTTTCGGGAACTCAAATCGGAATGCCTGAAGGAAGCTAAAATTCTTTTCGAGATAGACCAGCATTTGAAGCTGATTGCAGAAATATTCCACTGCCAGCAAGGTAGATTTCATATAAGGATCATGAAAATAAGGTAAGAGAAATTTTGGCTCTTTCACCTTGCTCTATTTGCGAATGGAACAGGAAAGGAAATGACCACTACTGTACAGGATATCCTCCGACATGCGCCGTAAAGTAGATTGTGGCCTTTGTGTGTAGATGTAGATGAAGTGAAACCCGCAGTAAGAAAATTCATATTCATCCTTATCATGGCGTGTCAAAATATGTCGAAGATATGAGTACAGCAAAGACGACCAGCAGAAATGTACTGCTCTTTGTGAGAGGAATGTGTCAGTCTCCAGCGTCTTGTGCCGCTCGCCTGTCGACGCCGATGGCGCTGCGCGGCCTCCTGGACTCCTCCGTTCTCCCTCGTAACATTTACGCAAGGTGAGAAAACTGCTCCATCCTTGGTGCAACCGCTGAGCGATGCGGAAGCACGGCACAAAATTCATTTTAGTTTGACTGTGACACAGTCATATTTTGTGATGGTAGGCATGTTACGATCAGTTAGTAAAACCAGTGCAGCTGGTGTGGAATTAGGTCTTTCTGTCAATAGAGGAGAAATGTAATGCAAGGTATCCCGCAGTGACCTAAATTCAGATCAAAACACATGCTTACAAGTGGTCCAGTTAAAATCTTAAAAGAGCTAAGTAATGAGTAAGTGTGTTTAAAGATTAGTCGCTGACTTTAGAATCAAAGAAAGCTTTAAATTAATGAGCAATGAAGACGACGTTCTTCTGTAGAAAGGTATACACTGGCCAGCCAAAAAATTATAGCCACATGCTTGTATTGTGTTGTACGGAACTGGGGACCTAGAAACGACGGAGAGACTTCGTCCATGCCGTAGCCCTCAGTGGAACACAACCCCACAACAGGCTACGGAAGTCCACGCACCCCACCGCCGCCCCACACCGAACCCAGGGTTATTGTGCATTTCGGCCCCCAGTGGAGATAAAGAGATGGAGAAAAAAAAATGGCTCTGAGCACTATGGGACTCAACTTCTGAGGTCATTAGTCCCCTAGAACTTAGAACTAGTTAAATCTAACTAACCTAAGGACATCACACACATCCATGCCCGACGCAGTATTCGAACCTGCGACCGTAGCGGTCTCGCGGTTCCAGACTGCAGCGCCTAGAACCGCACGGCCACTTCCGCCGGCAAGAGATGGAGAAAGTGTATGAGGATATTGAGTGGGTAATTCAGCACGTAAAGGGAGATGAAATCTAAAAAACATGGAGGATTGGAATTCAATTATAGGGGACGGAGTAGACGGAAAAGTCGCAGGAGAATGTGGGCTTGGTACAAGGAATAAGATAGGGGAGAGGCTAATTGAGTTCTGTAATAAATTTCAGCTAGCAATAGCGAACACTCTGTTCAAGAATCACACGAGGAGGAGGTGTTACGAGAACATTTCAGTTAAATTACATCATGGTCAGGCAAAGATTCCGAAATCAGATACTGGACTGTAAGGCATATCCAGGACCAGATATGGACTCAGATCACAACGTAATAGCGATGAAGAGTAGGCTTAAGTTCAAGAGATTAGTCAGGAAGAATCAAAACGCAAACAAGTGGAATAAAGAAGTACTGAAGGAGGACGAGATATGTTTGAAATTCTCTAAGGCGATAGATACACTAATAAGAAATAGCCCAGTAGGCAGTGCAGTTGAAGAGGAAAGGATGTCTTTAAAAAAGGAAATCACAGAAGTTGGAAAGAAAAACATAGGTACAATGAATGTAACGGTGAAGAAACCATCGGTACTTTGGTTGATCGATGAAAGAAGCAAGTACAAAAACGTTCAGGGATATTCAGGATACAAAAATGCAAGTCGCTGAGGAATGAAATAAGCAGGAAGTGCAGAGAAGGTAAGACGAAATGGCTGCCTGAAAAATGTGAAGAAATCGAAAACGAAATGATTGTCGGAAGGACTGACTCAGCATATAGGATAGTCAAAAAAACTTTCGGTGAAATTAAAAGCAAAGTGGTAACGTTAAGAGTGCAACGGCAATTCCACGGTTACATGCTGCAGATAGGTGGAAAAGTACATTGAAGGCCTCTATAAGGGGGAAGATTTGACAAAAGTAATAGAAGAAGAAACAGGAGTCGATTTAGAAGAGAATTTAAGAGAGCTTTGGAAGACTTAATATCAAATAAGGCAGAAGGAATAGAAAAGTTTCTATCAGACTTTCTAAGATCATTAGGGGAAGCGGCAACAAAACGACTATTCACGTTGGTGTGTAGAATGTATGAATCGGACGACATTTAATGCAGATCCTAATGACATACATCACCAATAGCGACTGTAAAATGATAGTCGATGCTGAAGTAATAGGAATTGTATTGCCAAGCTCTCAAAACGTGATTCTATACAGCTTTTGCGGGAAAACGTCGGATAAAGTACTTGACATGTCAACACACAATTTTGGTATGTTGGGCGGACAGGCACAACGAACAAAACTTTAGAAACCGTAAGGAATACAGGAATTTCTTTTTGTCCATTGATGTTGATCAAAGAAACACATTCCACCCGCTTTGTAAGCTAGGTTATTTAAATAAGATGTGAACTGAAAAGTATGATTCATTCCGTAGTTAGAGGGATCCTCTGTTCTGAGTCCTAGTTCAAGCCATTAGTATAAGCCAGGAACCAACCACACACCGCTTTTGAACTGGCAACACACTCGTACGGTTCACCGTTCAAATTCGTCCATTTCCGGCAAACGAAACTGTTTCGAGCAACATCTGTAGCTAATGCTAATGCATTCAGTGTTCATCGTAATGAGCTATGCTTACTGTTTCCTGTAACAGTATAAAATGGACAATATAGAATACAGAGAAGGGCAGCACTACCGGTTACAGATTTGTTCAACACGCCGGACAGCGTCGGAGAGATGCTGAAGAAGGTGAAGTGGCAGTCTCTTGAAGATAGATAGCCGGCCGATGTGACCGAGCGGTTCTAGGCGCTTCAGTCCGGAACCGCGCTGCTGCAACGGTCGCAGGTTCGAGTCCTGCTTGGGCGTGGATGTGTGTGATGTTCTTAGATTAGTTAGGTATAAGTAGTTCTAAGTCTAGGAGACTGATGACCTCAGATGTTAAGTCCCATAGTGCTTAGAGCCATTTGAACCATTTGGAGATAGATTTAAACTATCCTGTGAAAACGTATCGACAATGTTTCAAAAACTTGCTTGAAATGATGACTGTAGGAATATACTACAACCCCCTGTTTACCGCTCCCGTAGTGATAGTGGGGAAAGATTAATTACTGTACGCACGGAGTTACTTAAACAATAATACTTCCCGCGTTTCATACGTGAATGGAACTGGAAGAAACCCTAATAACGGGGTACCTTCTCGTATGCACCTCGTAGCGTCTTGCCGAGTGTAGATGTAGATGCCATACTGAAAATTATGAACCTATATACAAGTTCATAAAAGTCTACTTCATTTTCTGCTCACTTATAAATGTGATAAAAGTGTCCAGAGTCTTTCACCAAACATGTGAAGTTGTCTGCATTGATATTATGGCCGAAAGACTACGTATTTCCGTGTGTAATACGGGTTATGTTCGGATAATTAAAATTTCCGAACCTATTAAAAATATACTGGAAATATTTCATTTTGCAGGAGATATCGGAATTGACTGAAATGAACAAAAGCTTATTTAGGAGTTAGTGAGTAATTTCCGGAATCAGTGGAACGTGTTATTTGCTTAATAACCCTGTCTATTGTGGAAAATAATATAGCAGGAAATGAGAATGTTAAACGAATTTACCTTTCTTTCGCGTTATACGAATTCATAGGTGGAGCTGTTATAGGCACTTAGTATATTGAAAAGCAGAATTTAAAAAAATTCTTGTGACTAGTTTTCTAGTGGAATCGGACTGTGCGAAAAATATTCATACGTATAACATCCATTTCTGAACAGCCGAGAGCAATCGCGCTGTCACAGAAACCAAATATTCCAGAGGAATGTATTTCGTGTTAGGTACATCTAATATCTTTCGTGTAAGATACCCCTAATATCTTTAAATTATAACCAGCAGAGTACTGGAAAGTAATAATATTCTAAACAATTTTTCCACACTGATCGTCGATCGGCGTTTATCTAGTGCATGTACCGTAAACATATTTCTCCTAAGTCACTGATTTAGTCCGGCCACCGGTCGACACAGATAACGAAACATCGCTACCTGTCATGCAGCGAATGGTAGCATGAATACGTCGTATCAGCGACTCCGCCTTTGTATTACAATTTAAGTACCTGACATACACAGTGCTTACTAAGGACGCCATTCTTCATCAGACTACGGCTGCTGTTCATGGATAGCCAATCGTACTACGCTATAAGTGCAATATTAACCTTTGACGCTCTATTGCCGGGCAACAGAAACGCCAGGATGGACGTTGTACGACTGCAAATGAGAGCGCTTTGGGAAGGGGAACAGCATAATTTCTGTTCGTGGACAAAAGCATAAAATGCAAATGGAAGCCATTAATTCGCCGACGTATTCACGGACTGAAGTTTCTCGCTTAGATCACGTTTATCGCTACGGTAAAATAGAGCATTTAGTTTTCAACGACGTTCTGTTGCATCAAAACGGAAACACGAAAATTTCGTCGCATTAAAGGAATGTTGATAAAGATAAAATATTGTGGCTGCGCTATTGTTTGCAGGCTGAGCAAAAACAAAAGCCGCGACACATTTTAAAAAGTGGCCGCCACAACGAGCACTCTAGGGAAACATTAAGTATTCGGTGCTGCGTATCTGTGAAATCTGTGCATAAAGAACAAGGACTGATGTAACGAATGTACGTACGCTTAACAGTTCCTAACCAATCTCCGCCCTTTTTTTTTTTTCGTCAACATTTCGTCATTGTCGAAGTGTTCTTTTGAATCTGAGGGACAATAATAGGCCTCACAATTACCAGTCTGAGTAAATGTTTCTTGAATATAATGCAATCCCATACTACAAATTAAAATAAACGCAGCGTTTCAAGCACGCATACGAAGAATTTTATTATTAATAATTTTCATTTTCTGATGGTGTGATTGTTGGCGACACACTGGAGCAAGTATCCGCTAATACTTCCCGATTTTTCCACAATGCGAAGAAAATGGTCTCATGGTGAATGATAATAAAACAAAATATCACCCCGTATCACCCCGTCCAACTCTTCTCCCCTCATTTGTTTTTGACGGGGATACTTATAAACGATTTAAAAACTTCAAGCACATGGGCTCAATACTGACTAATTAAAGTGAAGTGTAGAAAGAAGTGCTAATCGCATGTTTTTAGTCTGAAAAATTTATTCAAGTCTACTGTTAGAGAAGAATGAGTTTCAGATGTACATGGCACTAGTATGGCCGGGAAAGTTATATGGTTTTGATACCTGCGCAACATCACCAACAACTGAAGAAACAATCTGTGCTTTTGAAAGGAAGGTACTTTGTAAGATGTTTCGACCCCATCTACAACACCAAGGAAGGCAAATGGGAACGAAGAACGCAAGAAGCGGATTGGAAAGCCACATATTAGCCGAATATTACGACAGAAGAGGCTACTGATGTGTGGCCGCATTTCCGACCTCATCGAACCCTTTCTAACTAGACGTAAACTGTCCTGAGAAAGCCTAATTGAAATGACGACAATAGGAATATACTACGATGCAACGAACAAGTACTGTTAAACCTTCAACAAGTGGAGTCGACAGAAGTGGAAGATGAAGCTAAGACCGCCAACGATGGACAACCATCTTCAGTAGATATCTTCTCTGTGGTCACTGTTTGTCTCCCTTTTAATACTTTGCTTGTTTTGATGTGTTCGTTCATTATTTTTTTATAATGCGCTGTTTCGTGTTTTCCCTCTGTAGCGTGCTTTTTGCCTTTACTGTCTGCTGTAGGCCTTTAAGGGCCGTTAACGCATTATGATGATGATGATGAATACTTTTCAATCCCTAACCCTGAAAGTAGAACCAAATACTTAGCCAGCTGGTAACGGGGCGTGTGACGCGCCAGAATGAAAAGTAGTTCTATAACGTCACCTAAGTCAACTGTCGCGCAACCTCATCTACAAATGAACGTCAAGCTAAATATTATTGGAAAATTTTTCTACCTAAGTGTTGCAAACTGCGAATTTTATAATAATATACTGTGAAGTAAAGAAAAAAATTCTTTTGTTGTTACAGAAGTATAAGAGAGAGTATACTCTCATCTTTTGATCAACTTCATCATTTCTCAACTGAGAAATGATGAAGTGCGCGCCATGGATGCTAAACAACGCCCAATTCAACGAAGCTGATCGTTGCCGTGTATTCGGACGGCAACAAAATACAATTTAGCATTGGTAAAAAGCGCAAGTAACGCACCTCCTTTGCTTTTTTATAGTTCGTACTGAGTATTATAATGGTTTTTAAGTCATTTTAGGTTTGAGTTGGGAATTGGCTGCATGTTGGCGGAGTACGGTATTCCAAGAGATAACAGAAGAGCAAATTTGTGTTTGAATTTCAACTGAGATTTTATCCAGCTTATGAAGTATGATGCTGGGAAATAGATGTTCACCATTAGTTGATCACGAGGTAAGCCACATCTCGAATGGGTGTGAGATATCCTTGAAGTCGAGGGGTCGGTAATTGTCTTAATCGCCATTCGGAATTTGTAACTGATTCACAGACAGTACCATATTCTTCGTCTTCATAGACGGTACCACAGCAATGAATTCTTTCAAAGAAGGTGGCATTTTTCATTTTTACTGTATTAATTTTTTTTTGTTCACAACTAGTTTGAGCCTTCTAGGCCATTCTCACGTGATTTTCTGGTTCTATACAAAAAAATGTATTATATTACCTCAACAGCACGCATATGTATACACTCATAGTATTCTAAATTATTATTCCATTTATTCCATGTTTAGCTTTACTCTTTAATCAATACGAAACTTTTGTAAACATCAAGTTTGCAGGCTTTTAAACATGAAAGACAGCAGTTACGAAACAAAATGAATAGATAACAGCTTTAAAGATGCTGACATTTCAATATGTGAGGCAATTTTTCTCTATTGCAGGTAAACGCATTTAAATATGTTTACATCCACATCATTACATTTCTATTAGTGGAAGAAATATAATACATTCCTTTGTGTACAGAGACACTAAATCACTTGAGAATGGGTTAGAAGGCTGAAACTGGTAGCGAAAAATTAAGATTAATAGAGAGAAAAATGAAAATACCACCTTCTTTTAGTACCCATCTCTTGAGAATGGTGAGTGTTTCTGCCATGTTGATACTTGTATGTGATTTAAGGGCTAATATAATCTCAATGGCGTTTACAAAGTGAAATGATTTCGATAATCAATGGTCATAGAACTTTTGCTCATTGCTACCCTATTTGAAAGTAAATGTTTTTGGTACCAAATAGTGTTCGAACTACAACTGACCCGAAAAATATTTCATGCATCTGAAGATAGGCAACCCAACTTACATCATAAGCCCCAGGTTCGGATGATGTAAATTGGGTTGCCTGAATTAAGGTGCCTGAAATACACTCTAAAAGAAAAGGCAAAAAAATCCACCCACCATGAAGCAATTATCCGATTGGGACGGAAATCGGTACATGACTTATTCCGCAGAAAGAACTTCACAAACTGAATCAGTCAGTTATACGTTGGTCCACGTCTGTCCCTTATATAAGCAATTATTTATCTTGGCATTAATTGACTGATTTGTGGTATGCCCAAATTCCGTCCAATTGGCTCGTTAGATCGTCAAAATCGCAAGATGGTTAGAGGCCTCTACCCATAATACTCCAAACATTCGGAATTGGGGAGAGTACAGCGACCTTGCTTGCCAAGGTAGGGTTTGACAACCGTGCGAAGAAGAGCAGTTGAAACACGCGAAGAAAAGCAGTTGAAACTCTGGTAGTGTGCGGGAGGGAATTTTCTTGAAATGTAAGCCCAGGATGGTCTACATGAAGGGCAACAAAACAGGGTGTAGAATATTGCTCACGTGCCGCTGTGCTATAGGGGTACCGCGGATGACGAGCAACCGGATCCTGCTGTGAAATGAGCTGACATTCCAAAACATCGCACTTGGCTGTCGGGCCGTATGGCGACCGAAAGTCAGTTTGGTATCCTACCGCTGTCTGGGGCGTCTAGAGACACGTCTTGGCTTGCATTCGGGGTTCAAACCGGAATATATCACCAAAGACAGTTACATTCCAGTTAGTGTGATTCCAGGCCGAAGACGTTTCGGGGGTCAGCCCAGACGGCGATAGGGTACCAATCTGACTGTTGCCAGCCATAGGGGCCGACAACCAGGAGTGATGTTCGGGATACTATTTCATTTCGTGCAGAACCCCTTCGGCTGTCATCCATGGCACCTTTACAGTACAGCGGTACTGAGGCGTAGCTCCTTACATTGTGCCTACTGAGATAGCAGCGAACAGTCGTGCACACCAGTCACGCTCAGAACAGGTGGCGTCAGATGCCCGAGTGTATGTAAATTCTGTGTGATCTGGGAGATCACACAGGACACTGTTTCAGCTGCAGTCAACATATTGTCACTTTTATTTTCAATTCTGTTTGTTTAATTTTCTAATAGTTTATTAATTACCACTTGACCCTACGACTTATCTTAGAAGAAAGATTAAGGAAAGACAAACCTACGTTTCTAGCATTTGTAGACTTACAGAAAGCTTTTGACAATGTTGATTGGAATACTTCAAATTCTGAAGGTGGCAGGGGTAAAATACAAGGAGCGAAAGGCTATTTACAATTTGTACAGAAAGCAGATGGCAGTTATAAAGAGTCGAGGGGCATGAAAGGGAAGCAGTGGTTGGGAAGGGAGTGAGACAGGGTTGTAGCCTCTCCCCGATGCTATTCAATCTGTATATTGAGCAAGCAGTAAAGGAAACAAAAGAAAAGTTCGGAGTAGGTATTAAAATCCATGGAGAAGAAATATAAACTTTGAGGTTCGCCGATGACATTGTAATTCTGTCAGAAACAGCGAAGGACATGGAAGAGCAGTTGAACGGAATGGACAGTGTCTTGAAAGGAGGGTATAAGATGAACATCAACAAAAGCAAAATGAGGATAATGGAATGTAGTCGAATTAAATCGGGTGATGGTTAGGGAATTAGATTAGGAAATGAGACACTTAAAGTAGTAAAGGAGTTTTACTATTTGGGGAGCAAAATAACTGATGATGGTCGAAGTAGAGAGGATATAAAATGTAGACTGGCAATGGCAAGGAAAGCGTTTATGAAGAAGAGAAATTTGTTAACATCGAGTATTGATTTAAGTGTTAGGAAGTCGTTTCTGAAAGTATTTGTATGGAGTGTAGCCATGTATGGAAGTGAAACGTGGACGATAAATAGTTTGGACAAGAAGAGAATAGAAGCTTTCGAAATGTGGTGCTACAGAAGATTGCTGAAGATAAGATGGGTAGATCACATAGCTAATGAGGAGGTATTGAACAGAATTGGGGAGAAGAGGAGTTTGTGGCACAACTTGACTAGAAGAAGGGATCGGTTGGTAGGACATGTTCTGAGACATCGAGGGATCACCAATTTAATATTGGAGGCAGCGTGGAGCGTAAAAATCGTAGAAGGAGACCGAGAGATGAATACACTAAGCAGATTCAGAAAGATGTAGGCTGCAGTAGGTACTGGGAGATAAAGAAGCTTGCACAGGATAGAGTAGCATGGAGAGCTGCATCAAACCAGTCTCAGGACTGAAGACCACAACAACAACTATAATTGTGCTTAGTTACGAGAGTGAATGAAGGTGTGAATGTGAAATAATGCTTTACGATAAGTTTTTGTACTATAATTGGTCATTCGTAGTGAGGAATTTGTTCCGTCACTTTATGGTACTTGGGAAATCAGATTATGGTTTCAGTAAACTAATTTTCTTAAGGAGGAAGTAATTCTATATTTGTGGGTTATCACGATTTGTTATGCTAATTTACTAATTCTATATTTGTGGGTTATCACGATTTGTTATGCTAATTTACTGTTTCCATTCATGGCAAATTTTGACCCGCCAGGTTAGCCGAGAACGGTAATGCGCTGATTCCTGGACTCTGGTAGGCGCGCCGGCCCCGGATCGAATCCGTCCGGCGGATTAACGACGAGGGCCAGCATCCTGGCCAGCCTGGATGTGGTTTTTAGGCGGTATTCCACATCCTGATGGGTGAATAGCAGGCTGGTCCCCAAGTTCCATTTCAGTTACACGATTCTTAGACATTTGAAAACGTTCGCACTATTCCATGGCCTAAAATAGACAGCTGGGGTAAACTAATTCAATCCTGGCGGGAGGGGGGGAGGGGTGGAGCGGCAGTAAGGGCATCCGACCACCTGCTGGAACCAACACTGACAAATTTTGATTGGTTCCCCATACGTTCACGGAAGTGAGAAGGTTTGACGCTGCTTTCCTATTGGCTGTGATGTTTCTCTGCCAATCAAAGAATCAACATATTCACGCGTACTCTGAGATCTAGAAACTTCTTATGTGCAGAGAAAAGAACAGAGTCAGAGCTTAGATCTCATAGTTATCAGACCGATTGATAGATGCTCTGATGAAAATTATTAATATTGTGATATTTCGGTACGAAAATGTTTATATTGTGATATTTCGGTACCAAAATGTTTGAGAAGTGCCGTAAAGTGCGGAAGAGAGTTCGATTTAACACATGGTGTGAAATTCAGAACTTGGTGATATTTTAAATAACTAAATTCCGCGTGGTGTGTTACTCGCGAGCGTGAACATTTTATTTCGTGAGATTATAGCAACATCCGTGTGAGCTATTTTAAAAGAAACAGCCCGTGTGTAAATTTTCTGTGAAGGGTAGTTAATAATTAACTGAACGGGTTATGGTTATGAATGATGTGTGCATGTGGACTTTTCAGACTTTGTACTTACAAGGGAACCTCCCCATCGCACCCCCCTCAGATGTAGTTATAAGGTGGGACAGTGGATGGGCCTTGAAAAACTGAACACAGATCAATCGAGAAAACAGGAAGAAGTTGTGTGGAACCGTGAAAAAATTAGTAAAATATACAAACTGAGTAGTCCATGTGCAAGATAGACAAGATCAAGGAGATCGTATGCTCAGGAGCGCCATGGTCCCGTGGTTAGCGTGAGTAGCAGCGGAACGAGAGGTCGTTGGTTCAAGTCTTCCCTCGACTGAAAATTTTACTTTCTTTATTTTCGCAAAGTTATGATCTGTCCGTTCGTTCATTGACGTCTCTGTTCACTGCAATAAGTTTAGTGTCTGTGTTTTGCGACCGCACCGCAAAACCGTGCCATTAGTAGACGAAAGGACGTACCTCTCCAATGGGAACCGAAAACATTTGATCACAAGGTCATAGGTCAACCGTTTCCTCCACGGGAAAACACGTCTGATATAATCTACACGACACTGGTGACGGCATGTGCGTCACATGACAGGAATATGTTATCGACCCACCTAACTTGTACACTTAGCGAATGGGTAAAAAGATTCTTCTACCTTGCCCGATTTAGGTTTTCTTGTGGATGTGATAATCACTCCCAAAAAAGTGATGAAAACATAAGAGTTTCTCACATAAACTGAAAATAAAAAATTAAACTTTTCACTCGACGGAAGACTTGAACCTAGGACCTCTCGTTCCGCAGCAGCTCTCGCTAACCACGGGACCACGGCGCTCCCTGACGCCCTGTGTCCTTGATGTTGCTTATCTTCGCATGGACTACTCAGTTTGTATATTTTACTAATTTTTTTTCATAGTTCCACACAACTTCTTCCTGTTTTCTCGATTGATCTGTGTTCAGTTTTTCAAGGCCTATCCACTGTGCCAACTTACAACTAAATCTGAGGGGGGTGCAATGGGGAGGTTCCCTTGTTAGAGTAAGGCTTCGTAGTAACTCGTGTATGCAAGCTTACGGTAATAGAATGAAATTTTACGCACATAAATACTCTCATTTAACTATTACTGACCTTCCACCGACAAAACAAGTTTTAGTACGAATTGTGGTTACGAGGTGTACATCGGTTCTCTTTTCTATAGCTTTTTCAGCTGAGAACTGCATTTCAGTAACTTCAAGGAGGTGTGTATGTGAGAAAAGATGCACCACAAGGTGAGTGAAACTTATACGCAGCAGCAACGCACCGCGCCGCTGCAGTACCTCGGCAATATTCTACGCGCCGTTTCCTTCCCTTCATGGAGAGTCATTCTGAGCTTATATTTCAGCAAAATAATGCCCGCCGCACACGGCGACAGTTACTACTGCCTGTCTTCGTGCTTTCCAAATCCCACCGTGGCGAGCGAGTGCGCCGGCTCTTTCTTCAGCTGAGAAAGTTTGTAGCATTATGGGTTCAAATGGCTCTAAGCACTATGGGACTTAACTTCTGAGGTCATCAGTTCTCTAGAACTTAGAACTAATTAAACGTAACTAAGGACATCAAACACATCCATGCCCGAGGCAGGATTCGAACCTGCGACCGTAGCGGTCGCGCGGTTCCAGACTGTAGCGCCTAGAACCGCTCGGCCACTCCTGCCGGCAGCATTACGGGTATGGCCCTCCAACCATCTCGGGACGTTGACGATCCAATGCCCCAATTGGACAGAATTTGGCACAATGTTCCTCAGGAGGACATCCAATGAACTCTATCAATCAGTGCCAAGCCGAATAACTGTTTGCACAAGGGCCAGAGGGGGACCAAAGCATTGTTCACTCGCTCAGTTTATGAAGCTCTTTCTCTTGAATAAATAATCCTATTTTTCTGGAAATCCATTCATTTGTTTGTTTGTACGTGTACATCACATCTACCGATTTCCGTCTCATTCAGATAAATCTTTCGTGGCGCGTCGTTATTGTTATTATTATCATTATTATTATTAACATCTTACAGGCGAGTTTTATTTTACCCGTCTTATAATGAAGAAATGAACAGATTTATTTATTAATTAAGCAATATGCTGCTTAGAATATTCACAACGATTGTCTGGAATATTTCTGAGTAGTTAGACACCAGCACCTGAAATGCACGAGTTTATTTTCCTTCTCTGTTTTGAAGAACAGCGTAGAAGTGGCGGTATCAACCATACACAACCGTTTTCAAGGAAGGACAACAGTAATATATAGTGGTAATACGCTTTGATTTTCTCTTCCAGTTTTCCCTTAGTCTGTGATTTACTTCCACACAATTCAATGTTCGAAACGTATGTTCCCAGATATTTTCTCAAATTAAGGTCAATGTTAAATACCTCTTTTGGCAATGAATCATGCCTATTCCTGTGCTGGACAACTTTTATGTCCGATTTGCTTTGTTCGTCACGTGTTATTTTGCTTCTAAGGTATCGGAATGCTTACGGAGAAACGACGAGGGGAGGGATGTGTGGAAGACATCGACAAAAAGGACATGATGACAGGGCGTGAATTAAGACGTCGAGGAATAACTTCTAAGGTACATGAGGGAGCTGTTGAGGGTAAAACTTCAGGTGAAGTCAGAAGTTTGTAGAATGTGATGTCGTTCGCAAAGTGAGATATTATGCAAAACTTGGTACCTCAAGACGACACCACTGCCAAACGCAGCAACGAATCGGAGAAGTCAACGTAGACAAGCACCCTAGTGTTTCCTTACGCCCCCGCAACCAGGAAGTTATTTATATCCGAGTGCAGTGCCGCTCAGCCCACTCTCTATGCAAACAGCGATCAGTTGTAACCATCGCTTAAAACGACCTTATCGACGCAGTACAGATCCGCTTGAGTGCAAATAGTACAATTATTCTGAATTTTATATCAGTGGAAGGTTTGTACTCTGAAGTGAAACTGTCATTCTTTAATGGAGTGCTAAATGTTTCAAGTGTCAGTGACAGCATCAGTTATATGTTGTCTGTGTGGACATTACTTGTTTGCAAAGTATTTACCATGTTCAAATTTTAATAAACCATTAATAATTGGTGTGCATGTTGTAATATCGGAGCTATCTCTTAACAGACTTGCTACAATACGCCACGTAGTAAATCCAACAAATGTTTGAGAACGTAAGTAAATGTTGGCACAGAAACAGAGTTCGTGGTGAGCCACATCTAATCCGTGCGAAGACGAAAAAAAAAAAAAATTGTGGAACTGCTAGCTCTTTAAGACCGTCCGGCAGAAATGCTGTCGTACCGGATCCAGTTATTCCAGCCAACTTAAATCTTATCCTGATTCTACTATTTACTTCGAATTATACCATGAGGATTTTCATCTGCCCACAAATGTTGCAGTCGCGACGGCATGCATGGAAATAAGTGTAAATATCGGATATTTTACAGGATTTAAATGCTTCAGAACTTCGTAAAATGCACTTTCTAGGACGTTTTCTTGTTTTGATGTCAATAATTCGCACCCGAAGGTTGTAAATGTGCTCTATTATTTCGTGTATAGCCGCTTTACCTCCCGAGTTTTCAGTGGCGCTCAGCCTAGTGCTAGAAAAGTTGTTTCCCGATATTATTGCGTCAATTAATTCTTTTATTGCACTATCATAGCAATCGTGCATCCAGAGTTGTTTTCGAGTACAATTCCGTGTCCGATTTCTAAAGTGTCCTCTGCTACAGTTGAGTTTTCGTGACAACGTCGGTGCAAATATCTTTCGTCTTCTCCCCAGCGTCCTTGCACAGAGCAATAACAGCGTCCACATTCACAACGTACACTCCTGGAAATTGAAATAAGAACACCGTGAATTCATTGTCCCAGGAAGGGGAAACTTTATTGACACATTCCTGGGGTCAGATACATCACATGATCACACTGACAGAACCACAGGCACATAGACACAGGCAACAGAGCATGCACAATGTTGGCACTAGTACAGTGTATATCCACCTTTCGCAGCAATGCAGGCTGCTATTCTCCCGTGGAGACGATCGTAGAGATGCTGGATGTAGTCCTGTGGAACGGCTTGCCATGCCATTTCCACCTGGCGCCTCAGTTGGACCAGCGTTCGTGCTGGACGTGCAGACCGCGTGAGACGACGCTTCATCCAGTCCCAAACATGCTCAATAGGGGACAGATCCGGAGATCTTGCTGGCCAGGGTAGTTGACTTACACCTTCTAGAGCACGTTGGGTGGCACGGGATACATGCGGACGTGCATTGTCCTGTTGGAACAGCAAGTTCCCTTGCCGGTCTAGGAATGGTAGAACGATGGGTTCGATGACGGTTTGGATGTACCGTGCACTATTCAGTGTCCCCTCGACGATCACCAGTGGTGTACGCCCAGTGTAGGAGATCGCTCCCCACACCATGATGCCGGGTGTTGGCCCTGTGTGCCTCGGTCGTATGCAGTCCTGATTGTGGCGCTCACCTGCACGGCGCCAAACACGCATACGACCATCATTGGCACCAAGGCAGAAGCGACTCTCATCGCTGAAGACGACACGTCTCCATTCGTCCCCCCATTCACGCCTGTCGCGACACCACTGGAGGCGGGCTGCACGATGTTGGGGCATGAGCGGAAGACGGCCTAACGGTGTGCGGGACCGTAGCCCAGCTTCATGGAGACGGTTGCGAATGGTCCTCGCCGATACCCCAGGAGCAACATTGTCCCTAATTTGCTGGGAAGTGGCGGTGCGGTCCCCTACGGCACTGCGTAGGATCCTACGGTCTTGGCGTGCATCCGTGCGTCGCTGCGGTCCGGTCCCAGGTCGACGGGCACGTGCACCTTCCGCCGACCACTGGCGACAACGTCGATGTACTGTGGAGACCTCACGCCCCACGTGTTGAGCAATTCGGCGGTACGTCCACCCGGCCTCCCGCATGCCCACTATACGCCCTCGCTCAAAGTCCGTCAACTGCTCATACGGTTCACGTCCACGCTGTCGCGGCATGCTACCAGTGTTAAAGACTGCGATGGAGCTCCGTATGCCACGGCAAACTGGCTGACACTGACGGCGGCGATGCACAAATGCTGCGCAGCTAGCGCCATTCGACGGCCAACACCGCGGTTCCTGGTGTGTCCGCTGTGCCGTGCGTGTGATCATTGCTTGTACAACCCTCTCGCAGTGTCCGGAGCAAGTATGGTCGGTCTGACACACCGGTGTCAATGTGTTCTTTTTTCCATTTCCAGGAGTGTATTTTATATACGCCGTCCTCAACATCCTTCGCACGCTTCATGATTTTCATTTAACTGAAGAGCTACGAATTGTTCTTTGTCTCTTTAGAAACCGGTCAACCTCACTCGATACTGACAAGGAGCCACAAAAAAGTAAAATCAAGCATCGTAGCGTGTTCCTCGATGAGTATCTGTATATGGATCTCCACTGTGATGACCTGTGTTAGTTTTCCGTATCTTCTGCTATTGGTAGCCTTGGAAAATAAACAGAAAGTAATTGACATAGAGTTGGGCATGTTGTTACTACTGCGCTTTTGATTTCAGTGCTTCACTGTTCTAGCTGCAAAGAAATGTATTATAAACGTAATATTTTCAATAACTCTCCATCTGATTGGGCAGAAATTTCATACACGGTGAACAAGTAGCAAACATTCCTTCTGCAAGTTACATGGCCCTGTGACGTTCTTGAATTTGGATGTCTCTTTACAGTTACGAATTCATTAAAATGCATAAAGATCAACTCGTAAACCTTGGTTGTACTGTACAGTTCGCTGCTCCAGTCCTTTTAATTTTGAGACGCGAAGTCCCAAGCGACTAGAACAAAACCAGTGACTCTTCCATACACGAAGGATAAAAGAGCGCACCCGCAAAGTTACAGGTCAAAATTCTTAACATCGATTTTCTGCGGAATTCCTGGACATACTCGTGAGTTCGAATGTAATAAATTTCTTTCAGACCGAAAAGATTCTCTCCACAAATAAGCAGGGAGCCGTGATGACTGGTTGTTGTGTGACGTCCTTAGGTTAGTTAGGTTTAAGTAGTTCTAAGTTCTAGGGGACTGATGTCCATAGATGTTAAGTACCATAGTGCTCAGAGCCATTTTTTTAAAAAAGCATTCCCCATTGTCCTCAATGGCGAGTACCGGCAGAAGAAAGTGTGGTTTATCTATAAATAGACCTGCGTGTAACACATGTGCAACCCATTCTTGAGTACTGCTCGATTGTTTGGAATCCTCACCAGGTAAAGTTAAAGGATGACATGAGGGTCTAGATCTATTGTTGGTTGGTTTGTGGGATTGAAGGGACCAGACTACTAGAGCAGCGATTCTGCATAGCACGGGCCCGAAAAGTTCTCGGTAAATTTCCACACGTATGTTCCACCGGAGATCATGCGAAGCTGGTTGCCAAGACGTCAAAGCGAGTTCAGTATCATGCGTCTCAAACCATCATAGGATGATACCAGCCCTGTAACACGGACTGCTATTCCTCTGGAAGATGCCGTCACTGTCGGGAAAGGCATCAAACGTGAATCTGTCTCTACTTCTAACAAGGGGACCCTCCATACTGTAAATCACAGATTTTGATGCGCTTCAAATATGTTGTAGATGCAATTACCCTGAGTACCTGGCTATCCGGTTTTTTAGCGATGGGCCTCGGTTTTTGAGAAAATCGATTTTGAAGTTCAATTTGCGCTTTGTGTACCCGTAACATTACGTATGTTCCAGTAAGTCAGCGTAGCTCAGCGGTTAAGGTTCACGGCTACCGCGGTGGAGGTGCTGTGTTCGAATCCCGCTCCCATTTTTTTTTTATGTGTGCGAGGACCGTCCGGGAAATTTGGTCCTAACGTTCAAAAACGAGTAGATAAATTAACTGGGCAATACAGAAATGTTGTCGTGTCCTGCACGAAGTCCGGGAAGTTCACGAAACTAGTGTACGAAGAATTTTTGCGTTCTGTAATTCTTGTGACGTGAGGCAGAAATTTTTTTTGTACATTATCGATTCGTGGAGAGGGCAAACCGATTCAACTTTGCCAGCCCTGCGATGTTTATTTTTACCGACAGGTGAAAATCTTCACGAGAATGATTCAGAATGCTCCCGACTTGATGAAAGGCAATAGAGATATCGCTTCTAGGGAAGATTCGATAAAATTACATTCGCTAATCCTACATCAATTCAGCGCACCTAATTTTGAAAGCATGATTAGACGCGCAAGGTTCGCATCGAAATTAACGGATGAAACATAAATTTTTTTGAATGCAAATGAATTGTGTTTCCCGGTATCGCTCATGAAGAAACCGTGTACCTGCAAGACGGTTGCTTTCATAAAATGCGCCGGGGTGGCCGTGCGGTTCTAGGCGCTTCAGTCTGGAACCTCGCGACTGCTACGGTCACAGGTTCGAATCCTGCCTCGGGCATGGATGTATGTGATGTCCTAAGGTTAGCTGGTTTAAGTAGTTCTACGTTCTAGGGGACTGATAACCTCAGATGTTAAGTCCCATAGTGCTCAGACCCATTTGAACCAAATCATAAAATGCGCGTGGTGCTGCGAAAATTTGTGCTGCAGTTGTTTCTACGATACATATCACCCACAATATTGTTCTGGCACATCAAGCAATGTGGCTGACGAAATATAAGATTTTGTAATATTGGATGACAGAAATAATTAATTACTGAATATATCTGCAGAATTTCGCACACCTTACACTGGTTGTTCATATTCTTTAAAATAAAACTGAAAAATTCGGTCGATTTTGAAAAAAAAGTGCACGAACAGGACTCGAACACGGTACCTCCAGCGAGGTAGCCATGTACCTTTACCGCTGCGCCACGCTTACTTGGTGGGAATATATGTAATGTTACGGGTATACAAGACGTGCACTGAACTCAAAAACCAAGACTCTCAAAAACCAAGGTCCGTCGCTAAAAAAACCGGATAGCCAGATACTCAGGGTAAGTGCCTCCACAACATATTTGAAGCGCATCGAAACCCTATATTTAAAGTATGGGTCAAAATGGTTCAAATGGCTCTCAGCACTACGCAACTTAACTTCTGAGGTCATCAGTCGCCTAGAACTTAGAGCTAATTAAACCAAACTAACCTAAGGACATCACACACATCCATGCCCGAGGCAGGATTCGAACCTGCGACAGTAGCGGTCGCTCGGTTCCAGACTGTAGCGCCTAGAACCGCACGGCCACTCCGGCCGGCTTTACAGTATCCAATATCACGACAGCGTACGAGGTTTTTGACCCAGTTAAGTAGGTATGTGCCTTTGTATATTTGAATCGTCCTCTTTAGTAAGCTACTGAAGATGGGTGTGGTGCGTGAGCCGTTCCGTCATCGTTAAATTTTAAAAACTAAATGTCATACGGACGCTGTCGACTTCGAGTAATCAAACGGTTCCTGCAAGAACTGAAAACGTGTAACACGTAAAAGAATCGTAAACCTTCGAACATAGCTGCTGAGGTTCAGTGTCCGTGTCAGAATTACTAGAACAAATAAGCCCTTGGTCACAAATATTAAGTCAAAATTGACCAGGTTTCGACGCTACTTTGAGCGTCCTCTTCAGAATTAAACTAACTGATCTAAAACATATTAGGTATATAATTGCAACCCTTGTTCACTCAAGTACGAGCAGCCCTTAGCAGCTCGCCATCTTATTTACAACTATTCATGACGTCACCTTTCCGGCTTAGATTTTTTTAAATGTGACTTTTAAGTACTGCATCTCTTTCCAGTCAGTACTTACTTTGATTTTATTAACGTATTATATACCTAATATGTTTTAGAACAGTTACTTTAATTCTGAATACGACGCTCATAGTAGCGTCGAAACCTGGTCAATTTTGGCTTAATATTTGTGACAGAGGGCTTATTTATTCTAATATAACGTAAAAGAATGTTCAACAGTGCCTAAAATCACAAAAAAACAGTGGCGGCAATAGTATTTTTCGTACTTTTTGACAAATGCTGTTCCCGACATTTGCGTTGAGTGAAACACGCCAGCGACATCATTTAAGCCAGTAATGGGCCTCAAGGACAGGGACCAGCTTGAGCTTTTTTTTGTGCGTGTGTGAGGCGGCGAGCGGCGGGGAGTGGCGGAGGCGAAGCAGAGTCGTCGAGCTAGTTTTAAACGAATAATGTGTAGCACGTGGGCGACGGCAAGGGAAGACAGTGACGACGAGGAATAGAGGAAGGCATAGCAGACGAAGAAGAAGGAGGAGAAGAATCAGATAATCGAGTTAGAAGCGATAACGCAGCTGGAGCTCCATGTCAGCGGCGGGCCGGGCAGACAACACGCAAACAAGGCTGCAGAGTACAGCTGAGCCCAGTACAGCACAGCACGCGCCGAGTGCCCTGTGACTGAGTGGACAGAACGCTGCGTGGGCCGTGGCGGCAGCGGTTTGCGGCCTCGAGCGCGCAGATAAGCGGACGGTTTTAGCCGGCGGGCGCGCCGCCCCGGCCGCCATGGCCTCGCCGTGCCATACGTGCGATTAAACTCCGACCCCGCAGCAGATAACGCGGGTAGTCAGGCAATTAACTGAATCCCGCTGACAGCACTGTGCGTGCCCGAAGGCGCCGACGGGAAGGGCTACATTTATAAATGCGCTGGCTGCCGGAAGGGCTTTATGCCAAATTACAGGGTGTTCCACATACGACACGGGCACAGAGGCGGGCGTTGCCCGGGAGCTAATAACCTCCAGAGGTGTACACAGTACGTTTTAACTTACCCAAGCTTACCTGTTACCCGCACAGGCAAGCTGCCGCACGTTATCAACAGAAAGCGCCGGCTTCCTCAATCCCTTCCAAGCCAAGCTATGCACAATCCAAGCAGCCTAAGGCAATCCTGCTTACCTGCCAGTTTCTCGCTGTGCTACGCTACGTGGCAGTTTATTCTGTACGCTTTCATTGTAGCGTTATGAGTAGGGCTCAAAAGCTGATGACAGCTAACTCTAAATGCAGATAAATGTAAATTAATGCAGATGAATAGGAAAAAGAATCCTGTAATGTATGAATACTCCATTAGTAGTGCCGCTTGACACAGTCATGTCGATTAAATATTTGGGCGTAACATTGCAGAGCGATATGAAGTGGGACAAGAATGTAATGGCAGTTGTGGGGAAGGCGGATAGTCGTCTTCAGTTCATTGGTAGAATTTTGGGAAGATTGGGTTCATCTGTAAAGGAGACCGCTTATAAAACACTAATACGACCTATTCTTGAGTACTGCTCGAGCGTTTGGGATCCCTATCACGTCGGATTGAGGGAGGACATAGAAGCAATTCAGAGGCGGGCTGCTAGATTTGTTACTGGTAGGTTTGATTATCACGCGAGTGTTACGGAAATGCTTCAGGAACACGGGTGGGAGTCTCTAGAGGAAAGGAGGCGTTCTTTTCGGGATCGCTACTGAGGAAATTTAGAGAACAAGCATTTGAGGCTGACTGCAGTGCAATTTTACTGCGGCCAACTTACATTTCGCGGAAAGATCCAAAGATAAGATGAGAGAGATTAGGGCTCGTACAGAGGCATGTAGGCAGTCATTTTTCCCTAATTCTGTTTGGGAGTGGAACAGTGAGAGAAGATGCTAGTTGTGGAACGAGGTACCCTCCGCCACACACCGTATGATGGATTTCGGAGTATGTATGTAGATGTAGATGTAGATGTAAACGTCTTTTATTAGCCGAACATCACAAGACGAGGCACAACGAAATGTATATTCATTTTCTATCACTACAGCCCAGAAAATGATGAATTTTACTTGTCCTTTTTCATTGTTCGGCTTATTTCAGGCTTATTCATTTATTTCGATATGAAAGATTTTCTGTACCACTCCACCCTCTTTCGACTAGTACTGCCTATTCTCAATTCGAACCATCATTAGGTCATCTCTGATATATGTTTTCTGTAGTAAGTAGAACCATCTCTGAAAGTCGTGATCCGCTGCACATAATAACATGAAGATGTGTACTATACTGCAACGCTAGCTAAATTAAGGTTATGGATGTATAGTTTCTGTGACCTTGTAGTGAATCCTATTGCTGCTTGCCTGCAGAACGTGGGGAGCGCTTGCCGCCAGGAGATTTACGAGCAAACCGCATACAGCTACGAAGCTTTTCGCGACGGAGTCCTTGTAAAAAAAGTTTTCCGTTTACTTGCCGCGTCAAATTCGGATAAATTTCCAAGTTTTCGATGATTGCCCCCATCCTCATCATCATTGGCTAAAAACTCACTTTCGGAACTGGTGAGGCTTCCACTTTATAGCCGCAGGACGGCATCTGACTTCCCACGCCCGGGTTCCCGGGTTCGATTCCCGGCGGGGTCAGGGATTTTCTCTGCCTCGTGATGGCTGGGTGTTGTGTGATGTCCTTAGGTTAGTTAGGTTTAAGTAGTTCTAAGTTCTAGGGGACTGATGACCATAGATGTTAAGTCCCATAGTGCTCAGAGCCATTTGAACCATTTGAACGACATCTGATTGGCTGGATACCTCATGATGACAATACAGAAATGGCGCGTACATAGGTGGCGTCCTCTGCGTCCATACTAGGCACCTTTCCTCGTTGTCATCGCGACGTAATACAGCCAATCAGATGCCTACGAAAGTGGAAGCCTCGCCAGTTCACGACAGTTAGGTTAGCCCCTGACAACAATGATGGAGGCAACCATCGGAAGCTTGGAATTTTGCTAGACTCTGACGGGTCAAGTAAACCGAAAACTTCTTTATGCAAATTGCTCACGCGTACAACTTAAGATGACTTGAAATAAAATTCGTAAATACTAGGATATAAAAAAATACAGTGACATCATATTGACACTTCATAAAAAAAGTCTCCTGCGAAATAATTCACCTCTTCATTTTGCAGTGATCTCCAAAATATAAGAGTCCCTAACTTTCTGATGTTTATCTAAACCTTGTTTTAAAGTGTTCATCATTTGACAGCCAGCAGCCACTGCTGCCGAAACTTTGATCCAAAAAATCATGATAGAGCGCTGACATCCGCGATATAGTTTCACTGAAGATCAAAACAGTTGAGGAAGCCGAGCTCGCACATTGTTTTGGAATGAGTTGATTCGAAGTATTGTCAGGCCTTCGGTATTTGTACTGACAATGTTTCAGTGCTGCTGTTGGTGATTTTCATTCATGTACATTATAGGTGTTAATCTGCTGCTACTGCAAGGCTGACGAAAAATCAAGACACTGTCGTAGGATTTCTCGACACAGAAAAAGCGTTGAACACTATCAAATTGTGCAAGATGTTATATATCCTCAGGAAAATAGGGGTAAGCTGTAGGGAATGACGAAGATATACAACATGCACAAGAGGGAACAGTAAGAGGGGGAGACCAAGAACGATGTGCACAGATTAAAAAGAGTGTAAGGCAGAGATGTAGTCTTGCGCCCATGGTTTTCAATCTATACGCCGAAGAAGTAATGAAGAAAGACAATTTCAAGAGTGGGATTAAAACTCAAGGTGAAAGTATATCAATGTTAAAACTCGCCTGGTGGTATTGCTATCCTCAGTGAAAGTTAAGAAGAATCAAAGGAGCTGTTGAATGGAATGAACAGTCTACTGAATACAGAATATAGACTGAGACTCAATCGAAGAAAGACGTAAGTAATAAGATGTAGCAAAAATGACAACAGTGAGAAAGTTGACATCATAGTTAGTGATCACGAAGAAGATGAAGTTAAGGAATTCTGCTACCTGCGCAGCAAAATAATCCATGACGAACAGAGCAAGGAGGACATAAAAAAAACGGATTAGCAGTGGCAAAAAGGGCATCCCTAGCTGAGAGAAGTCTACTAGTACCGAATATAGGTCTTAATTTCAAGAAGAAGTTTCTAAGAATGTACTATTAATACACAGTATTGTATGGCAGTCAGACGTGGACTCAGCGAAAACCGAAACAGACGCCAATGATGTTCAAACTTAGGTGGACGGGTAAGATAAAGAATAAGAAAGTTCTCCTCAGAATCGTCGAGGAAAGGAATGCATAGAAAACACAAACAAGAAGAAGGTACGGAATGGTAGGGTATCTGTTACGACATCACGGAATAACTTCCATGGTACCAGAGGGAGCTAAAAAGGATAGAAACTGTAGGGGAAGACAGAGATTAGGCTACATCCAGCAGACTGAGTACGTAAGTTGCAAGTGCTACTCTGAGATGAATAGCACAATAGAGGAATTTGTGGCCGGTCACATCAAACCGGTCACAACAATGAGGACTAAGATAAATATGATGATTAACAGTTTGAAGAGACTAAAGATTTAAGGTCATCAGCGTCTTCATCCCCACCCCATCCACAGATGGAATCTGTCTACCCCATATGTCTGCCCTCATTATCCTATGTGCCAACGTGAGAACGGGTTCTAGAAGTTTGCTTAGCGTATAGCTGAGATGGAACATGGGCACCAGCCTGATACTCATTTAATAGGATGTGTCAAACAGGCTAGAAACCAAATCCAGACTGCCGGCCGTGGTGGCCGTGCGGTTCTAGGCGCTACAGTCCGGAACCGCGGGACTGCTACGGTCGCAGGTTCAAATCCTGCCTCGGGCATGGATGTGTGTGGTGTCCTTAGGTTAGTTAGGTTTAAGTAGTTCTAAGTTCTGGGGGACTGATGACCTAAGACGTTAAGTCCCATAGTGCTCAGAGCCAAGCCAAATCCAGACTGGCCGACTCAACGACCCTCGTCGTTACACCACCAGGCGAGCCAGGTTCGCATCCCTGTGTCCTGTAAGCGGATCGTTAACACACAAGGCCATCCGGGATGTTAAGACTTGAAGACTTAACAAGTAGTGAGAGCAGTTCCTGGTACCAATAAGGTCTTTCCATTAATTTCGGGTATTTAACTGACTTTGAACGCGGAGTGGTAATTGGAGATAAATGCCTGGGATATTCCATTCTGAAATCGTTAGGGAATTCAGTATTCCGAGACCCACAGTGTCAAGAGTGTCTCGAGAATACCAAATTTCGAGCATTACCTCTCACCATGGACATCGCACTGGGCGACGGCCCTCAGTTCAAGAGCAGCGGCCTTTGCATAGAGTTGTCAGCGCTAGTAGAAAAGCAACAGTCCGTGAAATAACTGCAGGAATCACCGTAGAAAGTACGATAAAGGAACCCACTACGGCAGCGTGGTGAAATTTGGCGTTAATGGACCATGGCAGCAGACGCCCGACGCGACTTCCTTTGCTAACAGCACGGCATCGCCTGCAGCGGCACTCCTGGGCTCGTGACCATAACAGTTGGACCCTACACGACAAGAAAACCGTGGCCTGTCAGATGAGTCCCGGCTTCAGTTGCTAAGATCTGATGGTAAGGTTCGAGTGTGGCGCAGGCCCTGCGAAGCCATGGACCCAGATTGTCCTTTCAAGCTTGTGGGTGCGTCCATAAAGGTGTGGGCTGTGTTTACCTGAAACGGATTGGATCTTCTGGTCCAACTGAACCAATCATTGGTTAGTGACGGTAATATTTCGGCTTCTTGGAGACCATTCGCAGCCTTTCATAGTATTCATATTCCCAAACAATGATCTCATATCACGGGACTAAAGTGTTGCAATTTGTTTAAAGAACGTTCTGGGCAAATCGAGTGAATGACGTGGCCACCGAGATTGCCCGGAACGAGTCCCATCGAACTTTTATCCGTCGGCTACACTTCCACAATTATGGACGACTACAGAGGTATTATGGCTCAGTATTTCTGCACGGGACTTCCAACGACTTTTTGTGTCCATGTCACGTCGAGTTTCTCCACTACGTTGGGCAAAAGGAGGTACGACGCGATATTAGGAGGTTTCCCTTGACTTTTGCCGCACCAGTGCATTTGCGCCGAGATGACAGGCTACGTGGAAGTATTTACACCTTTTAAAGAAACTTCAGACCATCAAGAAAACAAATACTTGAGATGACTTGTCCTACAGTCTACTGTCGTCCAGAGGACTTCATTGAAGTTCAGTGTAATCACTATGTACGACACGTTATGTATATGTGACAACGTAACAATATGAAATTTTGTAGCAAGACCAAAGACTTGTGAGAAGAGAGCGTTGTCTAGAATACATTACACATACTGGGTGTCATCTCAATACTGAACGCCACAAAACAGTGTGAGGCATTATAGGAATCTCGACAGTCGACAATACTAAATGATCTCAGTATTCTATTCCATGCTTAATAGAGGTACATGATGTCTAAAGAGACATCTCAGTTTATACATACTGATGTGTGCACATCGACCTAGCGGTTAACGATCTCGTCTGGCGTAAAGTTTGCCTATTTCGTTAGCGCCTGAGGCGAGGCACGAAAAGCGAGAGTGAAAACGGAGCCGCTAGGAGGCGTGAGTCGCGCATGCACTGTGTTTGGAAGCACGCAAGGCGGCAATATAAGCTGGCAACCCGTAGAACTGAGGCTGATGGTCCTGGTGATTCTGACGTTCACTGGTTGACGAGACTCTGAGTGGGCAGCCTTGATTCTGCTCATGACGGCATTGGAGCCAGTTTTTTTTTTTTTTTTTTTTTTTTTTTTGTGTGTGTGCAAAATTTAGGCCCATGAACTGTGGTAACAACGTCATTTAATGTATTGCTGCCTCTTCTTGCCTCATTCAAGATTCTCGTCAGCTACTTCAATCTGTGCTATAGGTATTCCCAACTGCCAGTCCTGAACGATTTCCTTAGCAGTGAAATTCCCGTGTTTAGATGGTTTATCAAGTGCGGTTATTTTTTTTTATTTACTGGACCAACTGGATGCTTGAAGTTTTCCAGGCCATAGTTTAAATTGTCATTATGGTCTGGCCTGTACTCCCTGAAGCACATATGCACATGTTTTTGATGCTTGTTGAATTAACACCATCTGTCTGTATATTTCAGAAGCTGGTGTTGTTACTTTGTGTTCTCTCCAGAGTGTACAACAACCTGCCTGAGGATACAGGTGAGCTGGGCCTGTTGACTGTTGGAGAGTAAAAGGGCTCGTACGAAGAGCGGCAGTTCATGTATAAAATGGTTCAAATGGCTCTGAGCACTATGGGACTTAACATCTATGGTCATCAGTCCCCTAGAACTTAGAACTACTTAAACCTAACTAACCTAAGGACAACACACAACACCCAGTCATCACGAGGCAGAGAAAATCCTTGACCCCGCCGGGAATCGAACCCGGGAACCCGGGCGCGGGAAGCGAGAACGCTACCGCACGGCCACGAGCTGCGGACAGTTCATGTACAATGAAAGGAAAGCTGTGTAATCCTGCTTCAAGTATACGCCTCCAGTTATGACCGTTATCTCTTGATGCATTTGTAGTTGCGTGATAGTGGTTTAATTTTAAAACCACGAGTTTGTCTAATGTTGTTTAGTGATCCTGTATTGAACTATTGCAGAAGATAACTCTTAAGTCATTTACTTGTCAGCTTCAATTTATTTTAGAGATTTCTATGTTTAATTAAAGTAATGTTTTTATGAGAAACTTTGTGTTAAAATGTTATGCTCTGTGTGTCTTTTTTTTAATAAGTACCAAGGGATGAAACTTGCTCTGATGGTTATATTGTAATAATGTCAATCATGTTTGAATATTGTGGTCTAGTCCTTTCCTTAACTGAACCTTTCCTGTGCTATTGGGAAGTTGCGCTACACATACAACTTAGGTGTCCAACTAAAAGTGGTACTTTTTGTTGTTTAAGTTATGTACCTATCTCAAAAGATGTGTGTGTGTGAAATCTTATGGGACTTAACTGCTAAGGTCATCAGTCCCTAAGCTTACACACTACTTAACCTAAATTATCCTAGGGACAAACACACACACCCATGCGCGAGGGAGGCCTCGAACCTCCACCGGGATCAGCCGCACAGTCCATGACTGACGTATCTCAAATTGTGGGTTTCATATGCATTATTACGTGTTGCTGCACTCTGAGCGTCACCTGATTGCTGTTAAACAATTTATCTTCTTACCCGTGACTGTCGCCGCCTGTATTCATTCACATACGTATCCTAAGTTTATACTTTTTCTTTTACACAGATCCGTTGGTGGCAGTTAGCCTAAACGAGCCACTAAAATTCGAAATAATAAAGTGCGGGTCAAGACGAAAAATTTTGTGCGAAAAAAATGAAAATTCTCAGGTGAAGTAAATTAATTGCAAGCACCCACTCATTTTATGTAATATTCAAAGTGTGAACGTATATAATTTTGTAGCTACTTGATATAAGACTAATCCCATTTAATATTTCTGAAATTTGGAAAGATCGGTGTTCGAAATTCAGAGTCCATCAAATCAAATGTCCCACTTTTTTACAGTGAATATGTGTCATAGAAACCCCATATTACACTGTGTACTAACCAGATATATATGTTTTTAATTTATTCTTGTAAGAATAATGATGAATCTTGTCATCGCAGTACTTGGTAGGTGCAGTGACCGCTCAGTGTGTGCATTGCCATCACATTGCTTCAAATTAATGCCTTGCTTCTGTGAGAGTTCAGGCAATGTCATGGATTCTGTAAATCACAGATTTGAATTTCTATATAAAAATACTGTTGGAAAATGACGTAGATATCGTATGAAACTAAGAAATCACGTTCCGTAACACAAAATCACAGCCTCGTATTTCACTGAATAGTAAATACAAGTTTGCATCTTTATCTCTTCGAAAGGAAACAGAGCTTCACCTAAGGTTTAATAGCCCTATGAGAAAAAGAACTGTCAGCGAACAAGCAGGCTCTCTTTGAATACTGAGTTATATTTTAATTAAAAACTGGACGGAAACAAATTAACAAATCTCGGTATTTATGAGTGACGGAAGATAAATTTCCCTTCGAGAAGCAGTGCAGCTGTTCAGCATAATGAGTTGCTTAAAGGTTGCCGGTAATTAATGTGTGACTGAGTCATATATCAAACAATTTCATTTATTACGCCGTGCGAGAGTATCCCCTGAAACCCTGAAATGCTTCATCACTGTTCTCACAAGCATTCATTAATGCTATAGACGTCTTCTGACGGTTCTTTAATTGACATATTTTCCGTCAGGGAAAAGACACTGAGAAAACATGTACTATCAGTGCAAACCAAGCCGACACTCGGCGCGGTAATTCTTTGGAGTGACCGTAAAGGAGTTCACATTTGTAGTCAATGAGCTAATCATAAGCGGTAGACGCACGCGAACAGCACCTTCCGTATTGTGTTTGCTGTATGTATGTATTTTACACAATACGGTAGTACAAACTGGAATGTTACTGACCTCTTTCCTAGAGCCGGAAAGTCGAACACTGTGTGAGCTGTTTATCAGAGGATGGAGACACGGTCTTTGTTATGTCAGGAAAAAAAAAAGGTGGGGGGTGGGGGGGGGTCAGCTCTGAGCACTGTGGGATTTAACTTCTGAGGTCATCAGTCTCCTAGAACTACTTAAACCTAACTAACCTAAGGACATCACACACATCCATGCCCGAGGTAGCATTCGAACCTGCGACCGTAGCGGTCGCGCGGTTCCAGACTGTAGCGTACGTGCAGCCTGAGGCTTTATGATTGACAGAACTCTGAATCCTCCTGTGCATATCTGGTAGTAAGAAAACGTGACAAAGTTTGCGCAAAATGGCAAACGCCTGTTGGTGACGGTTCAGTCTTACTGGGAATCTATTTCAGTTTGCATCATAGATCAACAGTCTATGTAGAAATAACATATATATGTTATTTTATATAACACGGTCGTAATAAACGTGTCTTCAGCCAATATTTTTGTAGGCATTTAAGCGTATATTTTAAAGATTAATATCAAAAATTATTTGCAAATATCTTTGAACAAAATATGGGTGAAGAGAAAAAAAAATCTTCATAGAGACTCGCATGGTCACTTTGAAGGTAACAGAGGTCCAAAGTTTGACAACATGTAAATCGCAAGTACTCGTATTTGTTTTATTCAATAATACAAATATTTGCAATCGTAGCCTGTTTTGATTTTTACATATTGAGAAAGACCTTTATTGTGATCCACGCTATCTCATGATCAAAATGTAGGGCCACATATAATTTACTATTTATGCTTTTTATCTTTTACTTTCCCATTGAACTAAGCGTTTCGGCGTTTCGCACATCATCTGGTCTATCATAATATCATAGACTAATTGTTATCTACTGCTATGTTAATATCGTATTCGGCCGGCCGCGGTGGCCGAGCGGTTCTACGCGCTTCAGTCCGGAACAGGGCGACTGCTACGGTCGCAGATTCGAATCCTGCCTCGGGCATGGATGTGTGTGATGCCCTTAGGTTAGTTAGGTTTGAGTAGTTATACATATATAACGCACACAGAATAAGAAGTACACAGTTAATATAACAAATCGTGTAAAACAAGCAATTTGAGACTAGTTGCTGCCCTATGTACCCATCTACAGCAACGATTTAACTTAGTACAACCTTTAATGGTAGCAAGCATGTATTATTTACATATGGTCCTATACCTTCTTCGATCAAAATTAGGAGAGTATAGTTTTCATTACTAATACTTTGAAATACCATACGTCACCAACGTGTGATTCAGATGCTGACGACTTATTTCTGAGGCAGAATGCAGAAAAGATTGTTTAAATCGAGATGACGTAGCCCGTGTAATGTTTCCAAAAATACTGTTATCATTGTATTCATTAAAAACTTCACGTTTTATAATACTGTATAAACAAGAACAAGATATCGCTGTAGCCACAAAATGTAAACATCAGCTACAAAAAGACGTCTAGAGCCCGTGGACATACAATCAACGCACTCCTCAGAACTTCAGACTGAAATAAAAAGCGATACATTTATTACTACAAAAGATAACATATACATTACTGCTTTCTCTCTTTTTATTTCTTCTAACTCATTTTCTTTCACATTCGGCGTCACATCGCGTTTGAATAAATGTTGTTTCGTTCTTGGTTTCCACATTAGGACATTCAATATCGACCGTCCGGTAAATGTATCTTATTTTGGTCCAAGACTTAGCTGCTTCTGTGATTGCCGTGTTGTCCGAAACAAACATTTCATTTTTTTCTGATTAAATTGAGCGGCACTAGTGCTTGGACTGTCATTCGAAATAGTGGAGCGGAAATTCATTAAAGCAAAAACAATATTGCGGGTATTTCTCACAACTCGAAAGGAAAATAAGTGTCTTTCCTGACAAGTAATTTATTTAGAACAGCGCAAGAGCAAGTACATTTTCCATAAAATATTGTGCATGCCCTTGTTATTTGTGATACATAACTGTAGTTGCAACACAACAAATGACATGCGAGAAAAGATTCCATATACCAAACCGATTCACTTGGGTATCACCAAAGAAAGCCATAGAACAATGAGATACAACTCATCGGACAGAAAGTCGTCTGAAATTTCAGTTTTCAAACTTTCCCGCTCATGCAACCTTAACGATTAACTCACCCTTGAGGAGTGGGGTATGGGGCTACACTCAGAAATTACCGTTTTTGAAATAAGTGAATTGGTAAATTTCAAAAGGTGTCATGCGTTAAGAACTGAATTTTATAGGTGGCACAAAAAAATTTTGTAATTCAGAGAATGTCTGTTCCGTATGTGACTAAAATCTGTGAACTCCATATTCGTGTATGGCAGTAATGAAGTACACTAGATATTTTACAGTATAGTAGCTAACTTACAACTAAGTTTATGGAATATCATTATAGGAGAGGGACAAGATCCTCAAAGTAAATTAGTTGGCGAGAGTTGCTGAGTCATTGAAAATTCAGTTCTTCGGAACACCTGATCTTTGTAAGTTATGGAAATATCACTGAAATGCCAGGATACCGAAAGTTCTGCAGTTTGCGAACTATCCTCCGCAGATATCGTAGGGGAAACTGTCAGATTGTGACTCATAACTGCATGTTTTGAATATAAATCAACATCGCTGTAATTTTGTATCAAAATCAGCTGAGGCCTTTCACTCAAAGACAATTTCATCACTTCACTCTCTGCTATATATGTACGTTAATCAGTGCGGCGAAACATTTGTGGCTGTACAGTATACTTACAACTGCTAGAAGGCAAAGATCCTAATTTGTCAATCCATAACTTACGATACGGTATATAATAATCTACATTCGTAATACGTTTGAAATACACAGACGATGCAGTATAGCTATTTCACTAAAAAAACCGCAAGTGTAAATCAATACCGAAAAACACTTGCGGCTAGTCCATATACACAGAAACTGTTTCAGGAGGGATATCAAATATTTTATTAATTTATGAAAAGCATCTTCGGACTGAATCATTTGCCTTTGCTTAATACCATTTGCGAGTATTGGTTTGTATTACAGTGTAACATATGTATCTCTGTAACCATTAAATAGTGGGCACATGCTGTTAGAAATGTTTTATTCGGTTTAGACTATATTACCACCTTCTGAAAACATTTTCAACTGTTCTTGAAGTACCCTGTATAATTGGGGTTGAAATTACATGGCTGTCATGTTAGATACAGTCTGGTACATTCTTCAGGCATTCACGATTCACAGTCCAACACCAGAAAAACAGTTAAGGAATAATACCGAATTTTTATAATCTTCAACTCTTACACTTTTTCATTATCAATAAACCTGCAATAGTAACTCGAAAAATTTATGGCGTCCAAGGAATGTCGCAGAAAAGCGACTGTAAAACAAACGCTGCTAATGTTGTTTTGGAATGTCTGAGTCAGTTGTTTTCTGGACCATTGGTTAGAAAGAGGTGGTCAACCGAACAATTATGGATTACCAATTTCTAAGCATCACTAATGATCACCAAACTAATCTGATACAGATTGATAAATATACTGCTACATTTTTCAGTTTTATTTAGTCAAAAGACAGTGCTTAAGATTTGTAAGAAGCCTTAGAACTGATCTCTATAAACAACTCCGCTGGGTTATAAGTAGATCGGGAACAATGGTTTAATTGCACACGAACAAAAATGATTGATAAGAAAAAGTTGCAGAAAGCATAGGAATTTCCCTTACACCAGATTTATCCGGAAAGAGAACAGCACTGTTAGAAATAAGACAGGTTTGGCACACGGACGGAAATGCCTGCTACAGTAAACTACAGTCGAGCAGATAAGAATAAACATACCGCTCATTAAAGTCACGTTTGACTGAAAATGAGACAGCGTTATGTCATTATGATTTATAAGAAAACTGTAAAGACTTACGCACGCTTCGTAGCCATAGCCTAATTGAATTTCCTCTTGTTGCCTCTATATGTATCTTTCTTAATTTGATTCGTAGTATGTATGGAAAACCATACGTCCACTTAATAAAGTGAAACTGTGCACCTAAACTGGAAAAATGAAAAACACTGCACTTAAATATTGTTGATAACGGAGTAAGCCTTAAGTACGTAAATTGTTAAAACAATTTCAATTTTCTGTGTATTTCTGCGTAAATTACAACGCAAACAGAGATTTAGAAAGTCAAGACAAGATGATCAGCACTTCTGTTAACGAAAGTAAAACTGACCCTATAGGTCAGCACAACTGCCTAGCATACGGAAATGAAGCTGAATGCAAAGATTCAATTCAATCATTTGTTATGTGTGTGACAACAAGCAAAAAAATCGCAACGCGAACGTAAGTCGTAAAGCAGTTGTAACATGGGAGACCGTTGGTGCCGTGCAGAGTAGTGTAAAAGGGGCGTATCCGCTCTCGATAAGACTACGCAGAGATATAGATAACTGTACAACGGAAGACACAAGTGCAAATAGCAGCACAAGCAAGTCGCGAGGTGTTTCTGTGAAGCAGGTAGCGGAGCAGTCCAGGGGCTGTACGGTACTCACCTGGGCAGTCCGCCGCCGTCGCCGCGCGCGCGATGTCGCTCGCCGGATCGCCGTCCGCCGCCGCTACTGCGAGAGTCCGAACGGAGGAGAGCCGACCCGAACGCCAGCGAGTCGCAGCGACGCCTGCCGCCTGCAGCCGCCACGGGCGGACGCCGCGCAGACCGCCACAGCCAGTGGCTCAGCGCGCACGCGCGACACCGGCGGCCAAGGAGGCTCCGGTCGCGCCTCCGTGCAGCACACGCCGGCCACTGCATGCCGAGACACGCCGAGGAACCGTCCTCTGACTTGTAATGTTAATAACCTTGAAAACCGTCGAACACTTTGTGTGTGGAAAAGTATACAAGCACTGGACACAATTACGGAAGCACTGCGAGAACAATGTGGTTAAACATACCGGGTGATCAAAAAGCCAGTATAAATTTGAAAACTTAATAAACCACGGAATAATGTAGATAGAGTGGTAAAACTTGGCACACATGCTTGGAATGACATGGGGTTTTATTAGAACCGAAAAGAAACAAAGTTCGCAAAATGTCCGACAAATGGCGCTGGCAGCAAAACATCAGTGACTGCGCATGACAGTCGTGTACAAAAGGAGCTGTAATGAGTGAGAGAAACAGATCCTTCCAAAACCCAGGCAATCATTGTGGGCAAAACCACCCCTTCCTTCCGTCTCCTCGATTTCTACATCACCATCTATGGCCGTCCTATCACCCTCACCCCCGCCCTTAAGTACTTCGGTGTCACCCTCGACCGTCGCCTCTCCTGGACCCCTCACCTCTGGACTATCCAAGCCAAGGCACGCTCCCGTCTCTGTCTCCTCAAGCTCCTTTCCGGCCTTACTTGGGGTCTGGACCTCTCCACCATCCTCCATAAATCCCTCATTCGCCCTATCCTTTGCTACGCCCACCCTGCCTGGATCTCCGCTCCCCCTACCTTTTACAAATCCCTTCAGATCCTAGAACGCCATCTTCTTCGCCTCGCCTATCGTATCCGTCTCCCCTCCCCCACGCGGATCCTGTACGATCTAATTCCCTTCCCCCACCTCCTCCTTTTCATCGAACGGATACAGATCCTCTACACCTCCCGTAAGCTCGATCCTCCTCTCCTGCTGGTCTCTCCCATCCTCTCCCGCCCCCGTCTGGTGCAACGACTGTACTTCCACGTCTCACCTGCTCTCCATCTCTCCACTCTCCATACCCTCTCCCAAGGTGGCTTCCGCCAGCTCCCTCTCCCTGATGATGCCCTCCTCCCCTCCATCTACCCCTCCTACCAACTTTGATCGTCCTTCACTCTTCCTCTGTTTTTCCCTTTGGGCACGCTCACTCCCTTCTCTCCCCCTTCCCTCCCTCCTCCCTTTCTCCCCGCTCCTCCCCCAGGGTTCCCCCACCCCCATTCCTCCTCTCACCCCTCTGCCATTGGCATCTTTGCTCTCCCCTCTCCCCTTCCCCCTCCCCCTTCCTCTCTTGGCAGGTCCCCAGACTCGCACACGTTATGTGGACATTCGCGCGCCGATTATCGCCATCCGTTTCTCGTGTGTGCCATCGCGTTTAAGTGTTCAGTGTTAGCTGTCACACTCCATCGTTCACATGTGCCATCGAAATCATCAGTTTTGTGCATCGTGTCAACAGTTTGTAGTGTGGATTCTCGTCGAGTGTGAACGGCTCCGTGTTTTTGTATTCTGCGTCTACTTTTTTTTACCCGCCATTATGTCAATTATGTGTATTCTTTATGTTTTCTCATTGTCTACTCTAAGGCTGAAGAGCAGCGTAGACTGCTGCTGCCAGCCGACCTGTTGCAACAAGTATTAAAATTACAATAAAGGAAAAAAAAGAAAGAGAGAGAGAAACAGATAAATACACTCCTGGAAATGGAAAAAAGAACACATTGACACCGGTGTGTCAGACCCACCATACTTGCTCCGGATACTGCGAGAGGGCTGTACAAGCAATGATCACACGCACGGCACAGCGGACACACCAGGAACCGCGGTGTTGGCCGTCGAATGGCGCTAGCTAAGCAGCATTTGTGCACCGCCGCCGTCAGTGTCAGCCAGTTTGCCGTGGCATACGGAGCTCCATCGCAGTCTTTAACACTGGTAGCATGCCGCGACAGCGTGGACGTGAACCGTATGTGCAGTTGACGGACTTTGAGCGAGGGCGTATAGTGGGCATGCGGGAGGCCGGGTGGACGTACCGCCGAATTGCTCAACACGTGGGGCGTGAGGTCTCCACAGTACGTCGATGTTGTCGCCGGTGGTCGGCGGAAGGTGCACGTGCCCGTCGACCTGGGACCGGACCGCAGCGACGCACGGATGCACGCCAAGACCGTAGGATCCTACGCAGTGCCGTAGGGGACCGCACCGCCACTTCCCAGCAAATTAGGGACACTGTTGCTCCTGGGGTATCGGCGAGGACCATTCGCAACCGTCTCCATGAAGCTGGGCTACAGTCCCGCACACCGTTAGGCCGTCTTCTGCTCACGCCCCAACATCGTGCAGCCCGCCTCCAGTGGTGTCGCGACAGGCGTGAATGGAGGGACGAATGGAGACGTGTCGTCATCAGCGATGAGAGTCGCTTCTGCCTTGGTGCCAATGATGGTCGTATGCGTGTTTGGCGCCGTGCAGGTGAGCGCCACAATCAGGACTGCATACGACCGAGGCACACAGGGCCAACACCCGGCATCATGGTGTGGGGAGCGATCTCCTACACTGGCCGTACACCACTGGTGATCGTCGAGGGGACACTGAATAGTGCACGATACATCCAAACCGTCACCGAACCCATCGTTCTACCATTCCTAGACCGGCAAGGGAATTTGCTGTTCCAACAGGACAATGCACGTCCGCATGTATCCCGTGCCACCCAACGTGCTCTAGAAGGTGTAAGTCAACTACCCTGGCCAGCAAGATCTCCGGATCTGTCCCCCATTGAGCATGTTTGGGACTGGATGAAGCGTCGTCTCACGCGGTCTGCACGTCCAGCACGAACGCTGGTCCAACTGAGGCGCCAGGTGGAAATGGCATGGCAAGCCATTCCACAGGACTACATCCAGCATCTCTACGATCGTCTCCATGGGAGAATAGCAGCCTGCATTGCTGCGAAAGGTGGATATACACTGTACTAGTGCCGACATTGTGCATGCTCTGTTGCCTGTGTCTATGTGCCTGTGGTTCTGTCAGTGTGATCATGTGATGTATCTGACCCCAGGAATGTGTCAATAAAGTTTCCCCTTCCTGGGACAATGAATTCACGGTGTTCTTATTTCAATTTCCAGGAGTGTAGATGCGCCAGCAGTCGCAGCATGTTGACGTTACCTGAAAGGCCGGCCGTGCGGTTCTAGGCGCTTCAGATTGGAACCGCGTGACCGCTACGGTCGCAGGTTCGAATCCTGCCTCGGGCATGGATGTGTGTGATGTCCTTAGGTTAGTTAGGTTTAAGTAGTTCTAAGTTCTAGGGGACTGATGACCTCAGAAGTTAAGTCCCATAGTGTTCAGAGCCATTTGAACCATTTGTTACCTGAAAAGGCGCTTTTAGTGAAGCTGTATTATCAGAATGGGGAATGTGCTAGTTCAGCGTTACGATCCTATCGCCATAGGAAGGGGATTCGAACAGGTAAAGGTCCGTTGACAATTGCAGCTGTGGCGAGAATGATTTCAAAGTTAGAAGCCACGTGTTGTTTAGACGATAGACCCCGTAGTGGCCGACCGAGCACAAGGCGTAGTGCTGCTGAGACAGTTCAGCAAGAAATGGAGACTGTAGCGGGGTCGTCTATGCACGGGGAAGTCATCGCTCGTGCAGTCGCACGTTGCACCGACATTCCATACACTACTGTTTGGTTGGCACTGAGGCGTACCCTCCGATGCTATCCGTACAAAATCCGTCGGCGTCATGAACTGTTACCTGGCGATTTAGTGAAGCGGATGGTTTTTGCGGTGGGGCGTTTCAAAAGATGGCAGAAGATGACGATTGGTTGAGTAACGTGTTATGGACCGACGAAGCTCATTTCCCGCTCCGAGGGTCTCTCAACGAGCACAACTGCAGAATCTGGGCTACCGAAAATCCTAGAACTCTCGTGGAAACTCCATTGCACGACGAGAAAGTCACGGTATTGGTTGGATTTACCACATCTACCGTTATCGGGCCTTTTTTCTTCGAAGAAATGCGTGATTCTGGTTTTGTAACTGCTACCGTGACAGGTGAGAGGTACGCCTATATGTTTCAGAATCGCATCATCCCCAGCCTGGCTCATAAACACCTGCTGGAACCTACGATGTTTCTGCAGGATGGCGCTCCACCCCATATTGCTAGACGCGTGAAAGATCTCTAGCGCGTGTCGTTTGGTGATGATCGTGTGCTCAGCCGCCACTTTCGCCATGCTTGGCCTCCCAGGTCCCCAGACCTCAGTCCGTGCGATTATTGGCTCTGGGGTTACCTGAAGTCGCAAGTGTATCGTGATCGACAGACATCTCTAGGGACACTGAAAGACAACATCCGCCGCCAATGCCTCACCATAACTCCGGACATGCTTTACAGTGCTGTTCACAACATTATTCCTCGACTACAGCTATTGTTGAGGAATGATGGTGGACATATTGAGCATTTCCTGTAAAGAACATCTTCTTTGCTTTGTCTTACTTTGTTATGCTAATTATTGCCATTCTGATCAGATGAAGCGCCATCTGTCGGACATCTTTTGAACTTTTGTATTGTTTTGGTTCTCATAAAACCCCATGTCATTCCAAGCATGTGTGTCAATTGGTACCACTCTATCTACATTATTCCGTGATTTATTCAGTTTTCAAATTTATACTGACTTTTTGATTACCCGGTACATTCAGGTACTAGCTAAGCCTGCAGGTACTGCTGTTGTACTCGACCACGAACGGTACCCGTTCAATATCTCCAATACGTCGCAAATGTCAGTCATGGTTAGAACAGTGTTGTATGTACGAGGGTCAATCCAAAAGAAATGCACTCTATTTTTGCAAAAATACAGTTTTCATTCTACATGTGTGAAAGTTTTATAGTGTGTAGATACATCCTTCCCGCTTGTTTTCAAACTTAGTTCAACCTGTTCCCGTGAGTGGCGCCGTCACAGCATGTCTTCAAGATGGCTGCTACACTTGACGTTCGTCAGAAGCAACGTGTTATCATAGAATTCGTGTGCTGTGCAAACGAGACAGTGGGAAACATCTACAAGGTTGAAAAAGGTGTATGGAGTTTCTGCTGTCGATCGCTGTACAGTTAGTCGGTGGGCAAGCTGGTTACGTGATGAAAGCGGGCACGGCAACATTGAGGACCGTCCTCGCAGAAGCAGGCCTCGTACTGCACACACTCCAGAGAGCTAACGAATTGGTGACTGCTGACAGACGAATCACAGTGAACGAATTGTCACACTACGTTGGGATATGGGAAGGAAGTGTTTGCAGAATAGTGAAAGTGTTGGCGGTAAAAAAGGTTTGTGCCAGGTGGGTTCCCGAGGATGTTGACAGTGGCTCACAAAGAAACAAGAAAAACGGTATGCAGCGAACTTTTGGAACAGTACGAGAATGGTGGAAATGAATTCCTTGGAAGAAGTGCGACAGATGATGAGACATGGATCCACCATTTTTCACCAGAGACGAAGAGGCAATTAATGGAGTAGCATCATGAGAATTCACCCAAGAAAAATAAATTCAAAACCACACCTTCTGCTGGAAAAGTTATGGCTACGGTGTTTTTCGATCCCGAAGGACTCTTGCTTGTGGACATCGTGCCAAGTAGAACCACCATTAATTCTGATGCATATGTGACGACACTGAAGAATCTTCAAGCTCTACTGAGTCGTGTTCGACCACATCGGCAAAAACTGGATGTTTTGCTGTTGCACGACAATGCACGGCCACATGTCAGTCAAAAAACCGTGGAAGCGATCACAAAACTCGGATGGACAGCACTGAAACACCCGCCTTTCAGTCCTGACCTGGCTCCATGTGACTATCATCTCTTTGGGAAACTGAGAGACTCTCTTTGTGGAACAAGGTTTGAAGATGATGACTCCCTTGTGCACGCTGCCAAACAGTGGCTCCAACAGGTTGGTCCAGAATTTTACCGTGCGGGTATAGAGGCACTGCTTCCAAGATGGCGTAAGGCAGTTGAGAGGGATGGCAATTATGTGAAGAAATTAAAATATTGTTCCTAAGGATTTATCTACACACTGTAAAAGTTTCAAACATGTAGAATAAAAGATGGATTTTTAAAAAAATAGTGTGCATTTCTTTTGAAGTGACCATCGTAGTTTCGAGTGCTTTATGTTGGAGCTAAATGACTTACAGCGTGGGCAAATTGTTGCTGCTCTTCTGGTGGCCACTTTTGTAAACGCGGTAGCCGATGTGTCTGGTGTTTCAAGAGGAATCGTATCGAAGATGTATACCGCATACAGGAAAAGCGGAGAAACATGTGCCGCCAAGTCACAGCGTGGACGAAAGTGTGTGTTGAGTGATCGTGACAAACGGTCATTGAAGAGGATTGTGACGGAAAATTAGAGGACAACGGCTGTAGAAGTTACTGCAGAAATGAATGTAGCACTAGTGAATCCTGTCCGAACGAGAACAACATGGAAAGATCTCCAGAGGCTGGAAGTTGGAAGAGTAGATGTGCGAAATCGGAATTTGGTTGCAATAATTACACGTCTGATGTTTGAAACTAATAAATAACATTTTACTCAAAATAATCTCCGTTGCTATTTATACATTTCTCACACCTCTCGCGCAGGCTATGAATACCACACCAAAAAACAGTTCTTCTTTTGAAGAGAACCAGTCAAAGAGCTGTTTTCGCACATTTTCATACGAACTAAAGCGTTGTTCAGTGAGAGAGTGCCACAGTGATGCAAATAGATGATAAAACGGACAGAGCCAAGTCTGAACAAGCCGCATACCCTAGTATTTCCCAGCTGAATCCCTCGATCGTTCCTCTGACCAGTTTCGCTGTGTGCGATGGGGCGTTATCATGGAGCAACATGACTTTGCGTTGACTTTTTCCATATTCTGGTAGCGATCAGTGTTAACGGTTTCACCAGGTTTCAGCAGCTCGTAATAGATGACACCCTTCTGATCCCACCAAACACAGAGCATTGTCTTCTTTCCAAAGCGATTTAGTCTTGAAGTGGATGTCAATGGTCTGCCTGGAGTCACTCATGATTTACGACACTTTGGATTCTCAAAATACATCCATTTTAATCACCTGCCACTGTTCAATAGAGAAACGACTTTCTTTTGCATCTGGCGAGCAGCATTTCACAACTGGTCTTTCGATTTCCTTGCTCCCTTTCATTCAGTTCATGTAGAACCCATATTTCCAATTTCTGCACCTTTCCCATAACTTTCAACCGATTAATTGTTTGTGTATAGTGGTTTATTTAGGAAATTTAGTAGTCTTCAACCGGTGTTCTTGGTGTTTTCTGGTGAAATAATTTCAGAAGAACCTTTTGGGAACTGTATTCAGCTTCGTTACTGTGCCATTAGACGTTTGATTCTCTTTCTGTATTAGTCTTTTCTTATATTCACATTTGTTGTTTATTAATACTATTAATAATAGTAGTTACTTCCCTTGTAGAGTAAGTTTGTGATCATTGTAGTCAGGTTTTTAACATCTTCTTATTGTAGTAGCGGAACGTAGAAAAAGTAAAATTTTACCTTGAGTGAGAAGTGTGGGCTTTGCCGTAGGTTCGTGAGTAGTGGACTGCGGTGTGAGACTTGTTCGAAGTATTTTCACTGGGGGGAATGCAGTGGGGAAGCCAGTGGGCATTCTGGTGAGATCCTCTCCTGGAACTGCAGGTTATGTAGCAAGAGTAGGTTGATGGAGAAGCAGGAGTGTAAGATCTGTGCCCTTCAGGTGCAGTTGAAAAACGCACAGGAGGAGCTAGATAAGATGAGGAGGGAGAAGGGGGTTGGGGAATGGGTGCTGGCTGTTGGCAAGAGATCTGCTAGGAGAAGAAGATTTTCAGATAATTTTACTATTGGTGTTTACAATAGATATGAGCAACTGTCAGAGTCTAGTGGAGAGGAATCTCTAGTAGCTGTAGATGTAGGAAGTATGCAGCAGACCTCAGTAGTTAATGTGCCTAGAACAGTTGCAAAATCGAAGAGGAAGAAGAAGGTTCTGCTTTTAGGTAGTTCTCATGGCAGAGGTATAGGCCAGCAGTTGCAGGAAGCGCTGGGGAGTGAGTACCAGGTCACCAGAATTGTGAAGCCTAATGCACGGTTGGCTCAGGTGACTGTTAACATAGGGGGGTTATGTGGGGATTTTACTAAAGAGGATCAGGTAGTGATTGTGGGTGGGGCTGGTAATAGTATTGATAGGGATGGGGAGTATAACATAGAAGGTGACCTGGAAAAGATAGCCACTCAGACTGGCAACACGAATGCGCATTTCGTGGAACTGTTTCAGCGTCACGATCGGCCTCATCTTAATACAGCCGTTAGGCGTAATAACATGAGACTTGGGGGTGCGCTGATGACAGAAAGCATGGGTCACATTTCAGTGGTGTCGGTGGAGTCTATCAGCAGGACGGGTTTCACTAGACATGGCCTGCACCTCAACAGGTATGGGAAGGGGAGGTTGGCAAAGCTTATAGGTGACAGCATAGGTGGGGTTGGTGGGATCACTCATGGGAAAATTCCTGCAGTAGTGGGTGTTAGAGCTGCACCTTTTTTAGATTGAAGTCAGCTGATAGGTATTCCTGCTTAAGGGAAGTCTCTCTAACAAGGGAATCACTTTTCACAAAGCTTAGGTATCCGAGTAATGAGGGAATTAGTATATTTCATAAAAATATACGAGGTATTAGAGATAAAGTTAATGAACTGCTTATAGATGTTGACTCTGAAATTATTGGTGTATCTGGACACTTCTTAAATAAGGAGATAATTCAGAGGCTTCCTTTACCAGGATACAGGTTGGCTGGCAGCTTTTCGAGGAGCTCTTTGCGGTGTGGGGGAGTAGCCATGTATGTGAAAAACGGCATCCCATTTGAGTCAATTGATGTTTCAAAGTACTGCACTGAAAAGGTGTTTGAATGTTGTGCAGGTGTGGTTAAATTTAACGGAGCTAAACTTCTAACTGTTGTTATTTATAGATCCCCAGACTCCGATTGCACAACATTTTTGCTAATGCTAGAGGAGGTTCTTGGTTCTCTTTATAGGAAATATAAAAAGTTAGTTATATGTGGTGACTTCAATATTAATTGTATAAGTGATTGTGCAAGGAAGAGGATGCTGGTAGACCTCTATAATTCATATAATCTTATGCAAACCATATTATTTCCAACGAGAGTGCAAGGGAACAGTAGAACAACCATAGACAAAATTTTTGTTCATTCCTCATTACTAGAAGGGCATTCTGTTAGCAAAAAGGTGAATGGCCTTTCAGATCATGATGCACAAATTTTAACTTTAAAAGATTTTTGTGCTGCAACACGTGTTAAATATAGTCATCAGCTTTTCAGGAAAGCTGATCCAGTTGCTGTAGAGACCTTTGTCAACCTTATAAAGGATCAAGAGTGGCAAGATGTTTATAGCGCTGATACAGTAGACAATATATATAATGCTTTTCTCAAGACTTTTCTCATGGTCTTTGAAAGTTGCTTTCCGTTAGAACGTTTAAAACAGGGTACTAGCACAAACAGGCAGCCTGGGTGGCTGACTAGAGGGATAAGAATGTCTTGTAGAACAAAGTGACAATTGTATCAAAACGTTTTGAAACAGTCAAAATCTAAATGCAGCAGCCCATTACAAACAGTATTGTAAGGTGCTTAAAAATGTTATTAGGCAGGCAAAAAGTATGTGGTATGCAGATAGAATAGCTAAGTCTCAGGATAAAATTAAAACCATATGGTCAGTCGTAAGTAGGCTCTGAGCACTATGGGTCATCAGTCCCCTAGGGTCACTCGTAAAGGAAGTTGCTGGTCTGCAGAGACAGGTCGAGGATATAGAATTAGTGCGTAGTGGGAATGTCAGTGTTACTGATAAGTCGCATATATGTACAGTATTTAATAATCACTTTCTGAATATAGCAGGTGAACTAAATAGAAACCTAGTCCTAACAGGGAATCATATAGCGTTTTTAGAAAAAAGTGTTCCGAGACTGTTACCTGAAATGCTCCTCCATGATACTGACAAGAGGGAGACTGAGTTAATAATTAAATCACTAAAGACCAAGAACTCTCATGGATATGACGGGGTATCTAGCGGAATACTGAAGTATTGTTCTATGTATGTTAGCCCAGTTCTCAGCCATATCTGTAACTTTTCCTTTAGGAGTGGTCGGTTTCCTGACCGATTAAAGTACTCGGTAGTGAAGCCACTTTATAAAAAGGGAGACATTGATAATGTTGACAATTTTAGACCTATTTCTATGCCATCGGTGTTTGCTAAAGTTATCGAGAAGGTTGTATATACAAGGTTACTGGAGCATTTAAATTCACATAATTTGCTGTCAAATGTTCAGTTTGGTTTTAGAAATGGGGTAACAACTGAAAATGCTATATTCTCTTTTATCTGTGAGGTTTTGGACGGATTAAAAAAAAAGGTTGCGAACGCTAGGTGTTTTCTTTGATTTAACGAAGGCTTTTGACTGTGTTGACCACAAAATATTACTGTAGAAGTTGGACCATTATGGAGTAAGGGGAGTAGCTTACAATTGGTTCGCCTCTTACTTTAAGAACAGAAAGCAGAGGGTAATTCTCCGCAATATTGAGAGTGGTAGTGATGTTCAGTCCCAATGGGGCACTGTTAAGTGGGGCGTTCCCCAGGGTTGGTGCTGGGGTCACTGCTGTTTCTTATTTATATAAACGATATGCCTTCTAGTATTACTGGTGATTCAAAAATATTTCTGTTTGCTGATGACACCAGCTTGATAGTGAAGGATCTTGTGTGTAATATTGAAACAGTAACAAATAATGTAGTTCATGAAATAAGTTCGTGGCTTGTGGGAAATAATTTGATGCTAAATCACAGTAAGACTCAGTTTTTACAGCTTCTAACTCACAATTCAACAAGAACCGATATTTTGATCAGACAGAATAGGCATATTATAAGCGAGACGGAACAGTTCAAGTTCCTAGGCGTTCGGATAGATAGTAAGCTGTTGTGGAAAGCCCATGTCCAGGATCTTGTTCAGATGCTAAATGCTGCTTTATTTACCATTAGAACAGTATCTGAAATAAGTGACACTTCAACACGAAAAGTAGTCTACTTCGCATATTTTCGTACGCTTATGTCGTATGGTATTATTTTTTGGGGTAATTCTTCTGATTCAAAAAGGGTATTTTTGGCTCAAAAACGGGCTGTTCGAGCTATATGTGGTGTAAATTCGAGAACCTCTTGTCGACCCCTATTCAAAAATCTGGGAATTCTGACATTGCCCTCACAGTATATATTTTCTTTAATGTCGTTTGTTGTTAGGAATATTAGCCTATTCCCAAGAGTTAGCAGCTTTCACTCAGTTAATACTAGGCAGAAATCAAATCTGCGTGTAGAATGCACTTCCTTGACTCTTGTGCAGAAAGGGGTGCAGTATTCTGCTGTAACCATTTTCAATAAGCTACCACAAGAACTCAAAAATCTTAGCAGTAGCCCAAACACTTTTAAGTCTAAACTGAAGAGTTTCCTCATGGCTCACTCCTTCTATTCTGTCGAGGAGCTACTGGAAGAGCTAAAAAATTAAGCAAATTCCAGTGCCAGTGTTACATTGTTGATTTTCTTCATTTAAACTTACGACTTGTCACCTGAATATGTTTTTTAATATTTCATTTTATCTGTTACTAATATCGTGATATAATTTCATGTATTGACTTGTTCCATGACCATGGAGACTTCTCCTTAATTTGGTCCCATGGAACAATAAATAAATAAATAAATAAAAATAAGAGAAACGGCTTTCTGCGTCACATTCAATTGTTCCGTGAGTTCCTGTTGAGTTTGAGTATCATCTTCATTCTATAAGGCCTGCAATTCGTTGTCTTCGAACTTTTTAGCTGGTCCCGCGCTCGTCGATTCTCACGTCAAAATCACCATTTTGGAATTTTTTGATCCACTCGAAACACTGCGTTTTCCCAAGAGCATGTTCGCCGAAAGCATTCGATGCGATTCTGCAGCAGTTTTCTTCAAGTGATACCAGAAAACCAATGCCGTCCACATATCGTAGTTCGTAGGCACAAAACTCGACGTGTTTACACGTTTGAAACAGACACCGATGTATGAAACATGGGTTACTGTGTGTTGACATTCGTCGTCAGCCGTTACAGGAAGCAGACGGCGCTGCAGACGCAGTCTCACGGGTCTTACACTGACGGCTACCACCATCTATACCTGGTAGTACTAGCGAACCCTGTCAACATGAGAACAACAAGTAGAGATCCCCAGAAGCTGGGAATTGGAAGGAGACCTGAAATGTCAAAACTACGCGTCATTGACGCAAATGCCTATAGCAGGAAAATGTATTAACGAGTCGACAAAAGCTGCACTGTAGTGCGACGGACAAATGTCATTTGGTCGGATGAGTCTTGTTTTACAGTCTTTCCCACTTACAGCTGGTTTTACGTCCCAGGAGTGAAAGAAACACGGCGAAGATCAGATGATGATGTGTAAAGGCACATCGTGGTGGTATTCCATGGGCCACATGGGTGCTGTGTAAGGTCGCATTACTGAAAAGTGTTAGCATTTCCGCTGATCATGTCCATTCCTTGGTACAATGTTTGTTCCGAAAGGTGATGCTGTTTTCCACCACGACACCGGCCCCGTCCACACAGCTCTAGGACTAGTTCTGTGGGCAGGAGGATGAGTTGTCGCATTTGCTCTGCCTACCATAGTCATCAGATCTCAATACGGATGGACCCTTTATGATCTACTTTGGATAGATGAATGCGTGAGCGCGATCGTATCCACATCCACCGTCGTTATCTGAACATATAGGACCTGTATTTATCCATTCCGCGACGAGTTGAAGCTGTTTTGAATGTCAACAGTTTTTCTACGCCCTATTAGACATGGTAATGAACTGTGTTTTTGGTGTTCCCATATATTTGTTCAGCTACTGTAGGGTACAACCTCTTTGGCTGGTGCTATGATGGAGTTCATTACCTATTCAAATTACTATAGTTTTTTCCCGTCTTACGCTTACAAAAATTGAGTAGAGCAGAAACAAAAACACTGAGCTTCGTACAGAATACGTGAAACCAGGCTACCACACTGCCTCTCAAGAAATCTGAAGCACACAGAAGGAAGGCGTAAACGAAACGAAACATCACGGTTTGAAAAGGTATATCATATTATTTCAGTGATTACAAAACTGAGACAATTTGACAATGAACTTGGCGCTATGAGCCCACTTATCAGTATGACGCTGCACCTTCTGTGGTGTTAATGCATGCATTGATTCGTTGAAAAGGATGTCATTAAGCCGTTGTAGCCTTTCCTGAGGCAAGCCGGCCCACAACTGCTTTAACTGGTCCTTGTAGCCTAGACAATGGCACTCTGACAGAGTTGATGTCCAAGCTGGTCCCCTTCATGTTCTTTTGGATAGACAGGGTGGTTTCTTCCATCGTCTACAAATTCTGAGGATTGATCGATGAGAGGATAGGGAACAGAAAAGGCCTAATGAACTTATGTCCGGAAATGCATGATTTCGATGCTAGGTACCATTTATTCAATCATACTTTGTTACGGTCTAATACACGCGGTATCCTGCAGCCGCAGGTCACAGTATGCATGGTTTCCTCCTATAGTGTGATACCGTTCCTCATACGTCATGCCCTAGCGCCCTCTCCTGTCGCAGTAGTAGATAACGTTGTGTCCGATTCACTACTCTTGCTGACTCTCCTTGTAGTGGATGTGATACAGCGTTGTACACAATGGTTCCGTATTCGAGTCGAGAGCTTGCCGACGTAAAGTTTACTTACAGAAAGGCAAATGGCAACGGGCGGCGAGTGGCAACGTTGTATCAGGATACCTATCCCCGCCGACAATAACCACAGCATTCAGTTTTTGCAACAGTGTTTCGCCGTTTGTCTGAGACAGGCTCGACGCAGGAAGTCATAAACCACGTACCCGAAATGTTCGTACTCCAGACTTAAAGGGAAACGTGATTAACACTGTGGAAGGCGAGCGCCGTGTCAGTACCAGGCGGTTTGCTCGCCAGTACAGGGTAATCCAGACGACCGTGTGGAACATTCTCCATGAAAATTGTTACTACTCTTGAAACGTCCCCTTTGAACAATTATACAAGACTGTCCTTAAACTGACACACAATATTTTGTTAGCGCAACGCAATCTGACTTTCAAAATTCCCTACAAAAGAATGGCCCTGACTAACATTAAGCTATACCTTTCACAAATCACTTACCTCACAAAAATCTTCGCTGCTCAAGCTACTGCAATACAGCGAGCGCCACTACTGCCAGCTAAATAAAAGATTCAAACTTGATATCATCATATATAAATATAGCAGTTCATGACAAATTTCAAAACTCCGCCATCTCTCTCTCCACATCCACCACTGCTGGCGGCTCACCTCCAACTGCGCAACGCTACGCGCTGTTCACAGCCAGCTGCCTAACACTACAATGGCGAGTATTACAACAATGCAAAGCAGCCACAGACTGCACACAGCACAGCCAGTGATTTTCATACAGAGGTGGCGTTACCAATAAAAAAACCTAAACAGCCTACTTACATAGAGAAAACATAAACAGCCTACTTACATAGAGAAAACATAAACAGCCTACTTACATAGAGAAAACATAAACAGCCTACTTACATAGCCCCCATGCTCCCCACAAAAATTTTTACAAATTGGATTGGGCAGTGGCCAATACAGATTTGAAAAAAAATTTTCATAATTACAATAACAAAGAAATCAAATGCACACACTTATTGATACAATGTTGGTCAAAAGCTAAAAATTTCTCACAGTCCATAAAGACAGTCCACATTGTTCATCACAGTAAAAATGCAGAGTTTTTCTCAAAGTCTGAGCAGTAAAAGAAAATGCACATAGAAGTAGTGGATTTCCATGCAGTCTTGAAGAAGTAGTGTTGTCCTTCCAACGGAAAGACAGTGCTGACTCTTGACATGCTGACAGATAATGGGCCACAACATAGCAAACCCACAGCAGAGTCATTCGACGTTTTGAAGAACATTGGTAGGTAGGTCATCACAGAGTAGACCCACTGCAGTCCTGGTAGAGACTACGGTATTAGTGGGCCATCAGGGGCGCAGACCCACTGCAGTCCTTGCAGAAATAATGGTACTGGTGAGTCAGCAAAGGTGTAGACCCACTGTAGTCCTAGTAGTAATAATGGTATTCGTGGGCCATCAAAGATGCAGACCCACTGTAGTCCTTGTAGAGATAATGGTAATGGTGGGCCACCAGAGGTGCAGACCCACTGTAGTCCTTGTAGAAATGTCCAGCAGCCATCTGTTGCGATTGTGCAGGTGCACATTCACCATCGAAGAGTCTTGCGGAGAATATAGCAAGTCCATAAACCACCACTTGTCCACTCACAAAAAATTTGTTTGACATGTCCTTAGAACCAGCAATGCTGTTATCCAGTCCCTTGCTGAATTATTAACACACGTGCAAACACTATCAGTCCCTACTTCTCACATATTGTCGATATACTACGACCAACGGAAATGTGTGCAATGAAATGAATGCTTACAAGTTACTTAGTTTGATAAACTGGTGTCAATTACAATTTTACAACATGAGAATACAATAACAAAGGTACATAATACATCATTAAAGAACATAATAGTACAGATAACGTTTGTAGGAATAGGGGCTTTACAAAAGAATAGAAATAAACATATACATCAGTGTTACAGGAATTATGACATAAGTAAATACATAAAAGATCAGAATAACTTTTGAAACATCAACTTTACACATGAGCATTAAAACAAAACAGAATTAATAATGTCTAACATCTTTACAAAGTAAATAACATATTATTAACGCAAATTATATTTGAGGATAACAGTATTCCTCATCATAGTTCATGTAGCTGAGTATGAGAAAAATTCTACAACAAAAGTCTGATGAGGTAAACATATAAAGACAGGAAGAACATATGTACACAAGGGTACCCAAACACATAGTGGGATAACACAAAAGGAAAGGATAGGGTTTGTTTCATTGCAGTATTTTGCAAACCAAACTTTCTTTGCTTCTTGGAGATCTCCCTTCATTCATCATTATTCCCAAAAGTCCTATCTAAGCCTGCGTTCTGTATTTCGTTCACATCCTCTGTCAAAAATAGTTTTTCTCTCTGCTTTCTGTATTCTGTTCACATCCTCTGTCAATAATAGTTTTTCTCCACTGTACAGTATCCTTTTTATTTTGCCAGACCATTTTCTGATAGCTTCTCAATGCATTTCTTATAAATTTATAATAGTTAGTTTCTTATATAGTCTCCTCTTAAGCTAACTTAAATCTACTGAGCTCAGATACTAAACTAAGGGACGAGGCAATGCAGCAGCACATAACAAATTAACACAAACAGCAATGCAAAAAAAATGGAAAATTGCAAAGCAAGCTACAGTAAATATAAATTACCAAGCAATGCAACATTACAACTAATATGAGCCAATGTACAGCAGCAAGAAAAATAAGTCAGTAGTAAAATAAGCTTAACAGAGTAACACAATTTAAAATTCAGTAGCACTATTCCTGGCAAACAGCAGCAGCAAATATAAAAAATATAAAAAATATAAAACTTATATCTATACATGACAAAGCTCAAGCAGAAAAAATATTACAGTAAAAACAACAATGCAGATAAGGGAAATGTATATTCACATCTTAATATCTACGTAATTAAAGTGGTGCACCACAACAACTGATTGTAAAAAGAAATATTACCATGTACTTGAAAAGAAAATTATGTGTTACTGTTACTAGTTCCTTCTTATTGTTCTTTCCTTTCCAAGTGCTCCGTTTTTAAAGAATGTGGATCATAAAATAATTATTTAATAGATCTGTTGACAGAAAGTGTTCACATTAGCAAATGCATTTTATTTTATAAAAGCAATGCTGCAACACAGCTGGAAACCAGATATCAAGTGAAATAAGCAACTACGAAAAGCAAAGCATAAAAATATCATTCAATAGTCATGTGGCATTTCGTAAGTCAGTAGCTCATAGAAAGACACTTGTCATAATCAGGTGTGCAGATGTACGAATATTTCCCATCAATTCATAAGCATTGCAGTAATTAGTACAAAGTACGAGTAATCATATGTTTTCAGGTAATGAGCGTGTAATATTTGTGATGCTTTCTACAAAGGAAGGTCAATGGCGAGGATAAAGGCCTGCCTTCTTTCTTTTTTTTTCTACCTGTGCTTCCGGAAAGGCACACCCTAATGGCTTGTTCTCCAGGTGTTTGACACAGCTGCGTGCCCACGACGCATTACGTGTAGGTGGTCACTTAACTTTCTTACGGAAATATTTACGACACCAGTTTCCGCTACAGTGACAGTCTCATATAAAAATATTTCACAGGTCAAGAATTAGCGTTGCAAATCTGTAGAAAGAAAATCCTATGAATATAAGGTTGTCCAAAAAATTATCGCCGGCATCGTGATACATTCACGCATTTACACACATTTCATAACTCTTAAAGTACGATTCTTGGTTTCCAACATCCTTTTTCACAAGTCAAGAGTCCCTACCCACTATTCATTACTCCTTACCTTATTACACATATATATATCCATCGACACTCGTCAATATTTCGTCATTATAAATATGAAGCATAATCAAATAACTCATATAGCCTCAGCCTATTAATCGTAAACATACCTCAGCAGCATAATACACATCGTCGTCGTAAAAATAACATCATAACACCTCAGTCAAATCTCAAAATCGTCGTAGCTTCCTCCAATAATTAAAAAAATTCTCTGCTCATGTCAAAAGTGTCAGCTGCCTCAAACGTACTTTAAAAATCATGAATCCATACCAAATACATCATTCAAAGCTCTCATAGTATCGCAATGGTTCCGAAAAAATATGAGCATTTCACAAAGTACAGACAAAATACAATTTCATAAGTGTGAAGTTATCCAACTGTGTAATTGTGTAAACATCTGTCACTGATGTAGTAAAAAGAATGTTTGTTTCTCTGTCAAATAATCAGATAGCTGTGTAATTCTGTGTTAGAGAAATATGGTACCGATGTGTAGAGTTGTATAAGCAAATACCATATTAGCTAGGGTTCCTTGTGGTTGCCAAACACATGGTACACAAAGTAAGCATGTACCCCCCTGAGGATTAATGTAATTATACCCTCAGGTGTTACAAATTACAGCAATGGAATGAAATGTATCACGGAAAACTTTCTTTGTAATTAAAAAAATATTTAAAAATAAGTGTTTTAAGTATAAGATTAATCACTCAAATGCGTGTACTGTAGCGCTAAACTGTGCATCTTGTCGCAACATAATCTCTGTGGAAGTGTCGTAGTTATCGTCCTCCGAAAGCTAAGTTCTGCAGAAGTCAATGTACTTACCACATGATAAACAAAAGTGAAATGCTTTGCGTATAGATATCGTAGTTATTATGCTTATTGGCGTGATGAAGAAAGTACTGTACAGTAACGTATTGTTGTGCTACGGAAAAGGCAGTCTCATTGTTGCTATACCACAAAAGTTACTACTAAAACATGTTTTACTTTCCAGAAGAATTCAGAAAAACTGTGCAGATATAAAACAGAAACACTGCAAAAGCAACATTGTAAATTGTCACTCATTAGTAGCGTCGTGATAAAATCGTGTAGCTGTCACATAAACTAACCACTGTGCCATCTGGTATCTCACTGAAAGTACTTTAAATCCAGAATATATTTTCAAGTAAACCAAAATGTTGCATTAAAATCTCATTAGCAGTACTGGTAAATGTTCTAAGTATGTAAGCCTTATAGTCGTTCCATAATCGTGCAACTAACAAGCAAGAATGTACACACACAATAACACTGTGTCGTCTGTTCACAATAACAATGCATTCGTAATTTCTGTTTAAATAAGTTCTCTTGGTTCTTGACTGGATATTTAACTTCAAACATTGTTGCATGTTAACAGTTTCTTAAGCCTGACAAGCATACTAGTAATGTGAAGTGAAATGTTTTACGGCAATGACAAAGTTAAAAAGCAGATTATCTTTCAATAAACGGTTTTACATGTGAAATGTATTGCAATCTTTTACCCTTTCTAGTGCGCAGCGTATCAACTTCAACGCAATTATCATGCGGTATACGTCGTTAAAGAATACTGGAATTTTTCTTAATGTTTGCGTCTATGTTATTTTTCTCTGAGCCAGCCGGCGCACGTGGGTGCCTGCGGCGCGAGTCATTGTCTGTCTCTTTGTTGGCGCGCGTTGTTATTAGGATTAGGAGACCTAACTTCTACAAATTCGCCTTGCCGAGAGGGCCCAGCTCTGTTAGAATCCCGCCAGTTCTGATGAAATTCACGTCTGTCGTTTTGTCGGTAGTTTCCATAGTTTCTTTCTTGTCGGTCACATGGTGGAGAACTTCTCCCTGAATCGTAACTGCGCGCTGGTCCATTGCGTCTAAAGTTATTCTGTCTCCCTTGATAGTATTTATTTTGGTTCCCATATTGTCTGTTTCTCTTATTGTCTCTGTGATAGTCATTATCACGGAGAGGTGATCTTTCCCTGTAGTTATTACTACTCTGCCAAAGGTTGTCATACGGGTGGTGTCTGTTTTGGTCACGATTTGTGTTGTGAGAATAGCCTTGTCGCGTCCAGTTATTATCGAGGAATTGTGACGGATGTGACCTGTAATTGTTGTGTTCCTGTTTCCGCATTCCGCGATTGTCAGTGTCAATTTCCAATTCTTGTAACAGTCCCTGAAAAGCTTCAATGTCGTCTTTGCAACGTCCTGCCAAAATAATGTGTCGTAAATGTTCAGGCAATTTGATTAAGCAAATGCGGATAAGTTCTGAGGGGCTGTATGGGTTTGACAGGTACTGATTCTTGTGCAACATGTCTTCAAAATATTTCATAAGACTGGAAAATTCAGATTGTTCGAAACGTTTCATCATTATGATGCTTTGTTTTACTCGGTCTTGTGTGGCCTGAGACCAATATGCTGAGAGGAAGGCATGGTAAAACTCTCCTTCACTGTGGCAATCGTGAATGACCGACCGTATTCTTACAGCTGGTTCATTCTCTAAGTAGCCACACATAAATTCTAATCTGTGCTCTAATGACCAGTTGGGAGGAAAACAATGAGAAAATTGATGGAGCCATGCTTGTGGATGAATGTCGTTGCCAGAATTCTTAAATGTTTTGAATTTACGTGTAGTAATGAACAGCTTATAGTCAAAGTCATCATGTCGGCGAGTCGCATGTCGGTCATTGTTACGTCGTTTCGGCGGTTCCATTTCAAAATTCGGTGCACCTTGCCAATTTCTTTCATAACTTCCGAAGTGTCCTGTGTTATTATTTTGTGGTTGTTCCGTATTTCTAAGTCCCTCTTCCCGTATTGGAGCGCGAGTGGCCTCTGAAATACGTAATTCTTGTATTACCTGAGTCAGCTGATCTTGTACTTCCCGGATTTCTCTTTGGTGTTGCGTATTAATTTGATTCTGATTTTGTTTGAATTTCTTAATTTGTCCGCACTCTTCTGTGTCATTAAAGACTACCGGTTTTGTTTCGTTCAGATTATCATCTACCTTCGTAGATAAGTTAGTGAACTGATCCGAAAGTTCGGCTACTTTCTCCGATAGTGAACACATTTCCTCAATGTGTTTTTCTGAACCAAGTTTCAGAGTGTCCATTTGTGTTGAAATCGAATCTACTGTGTTCTTTAAGTTTTCCTGAGTTTTTGCAAGTTGCGTAACCGAATCGGTAGATGCAACTGAGTCAAATTTAGCTTGCAAGGTCTCATGATTTTCATGAACAATAATTTGCAGTTCTTTTATGGCTGCTTCGTGATTCTGTAATGCCTTTTCATGCCGCGAAAAAATAGGTTGAAAATGCTCACAAATTTGAGTTTTTACGTCATTACAGACTTTTTGACATTTCGATTCAATGTTATGTAACTCAGTAGTTAAATCTTCACGCGTTTGTTGAAGAGTTTGTTCCAATGAGTCTAACTTTTGAAGCTGTTGCTGTGTTTGTCTCTGATTTTGTTCCAGTGTGTCTAACTTGTAACCTCCCCCCTCACTTATCGACCTTAATGACAGTGAAAAATTAAACCGCGTGTACCTAATGGAAATTTGGGAAAAGCAATCGTCACCGAAGTTAATCTATCGGTAAAGAGGGAGGAAAGGGTTACATCTTAATGAAAGGAAAAATGCAAATGAAACTGGTGGAAATTAATTTTGAAAAGGGGTAAAGTTAATAAAGAAAGTAAATGTGCGGCCGTTACGTTAACAATTAACTAGCGGTAATTAGATATTTGAGATTTGGGGGAAATCACGGTCGCCAGTCCTAAGGACAATTACTATAGTAACTGAAAAAGAAAGGTTATTACACATATAATTAACACTAGAAGCGTGGCAACTGAAGGTTGACACGTGTAGTGTGAAAACTGAAAGTCTGTCAGAAGTAATAAATTTCGCTACACTCTGACTTAATTTAGCAAAAGAATTAATAAAACCGGAAAATCGAAAGTTAATTTAGTGACTGAAGTTAATAGTGAGCTTTCTTTCTGAAGCACATCGAAATTCAGTAAAATACGGTTAGTCTTGGACTACCTCAACAATCATTTCAAAAACTACTTGAATCTACGCAATTTAGAAATAAGAGATTTAACTTTGAACTTGAATTAAATGATTCTGAACAATTAACAATAGTAAAATTTAGTACGTACCAAGCTGAGCTGCAGTCACAGGTAAGCTAAAATACGGTAACAAAGCTCGCACTCTTAATTCGTGCTTGTGTAATCTGAATATTGTAGCCAGCTATTAATGCCATAATTGAACTTTGAAATTAAAGCAGTGAAAACGAGTTAGCTATATTACTTTAATGCTGGCGTTTGAATTTCAACGACACTCGGGTTCATTTCGGAAAAGGAAGGGACCCTGCTTGGCAATGCAATTGGGACAATGAGCAACAAAGGTTCATGCTAAGTTGCTGTAATATTGCGAGGCAAATGGAACAATTTGAAAAGCTGAGGTCTGCCATACAGTTCTGAAACTTTACGTGCTTTTAGTCTTCCTTGTTGGTTGATTGAAGGTTTGAAGCCGTCGATCGAGGAGGTGGCGACAGTCACTCATTGTCGGCCGTCGCTGTTGCAGAAGCTGGATGTTGGAGCGCCTTCTTCTCGACACGGTCACCAGGCGAAACGGGCTCTTGATGTGCGCCAGCTAATGCTTCCCGTCCGCGACACCATGTCAGAAACTATCATCGCGAGTCGAGCGCAATTACATGCTGCCAAACCCCGAAAGCCCGGCAACTCGCGGGAGCGTCACACAACACACCTGCTCCACTCGCTACTCCCGCCAGACCCTCACTCTCTTCTGCCCGCGCTCCACGCGGCAGAGTTAACACTACCAAAGATCCTACACACTTTGATTCGTCACACGACCTATCGACGTAATCGTTCGATAGCAGTTTTCCCTAGGCAAGACCCAGCGTAAAAATACAAATAATATTTACGAAACAA